>NW_005356905.1:316767-354994 GCF_000412655.1 Myotis brandtii | reverse complement strand
CCCCCATGCTCTTTTCTTCCTTTCCCTTCCCCTTCTTCCTCTTCCTCCCCCTTCCTCTTTTAAAACCCGGACATGTGAAATGCTAAATGTGCCATGTACCTCCAGGCACAGCAGCAGTTAATGTGCTGCGTATTTTTAACATTAATTTATCAAAACACAAACAGCAAAACTGCATTGCTAATATAAAGTATCTATTCTGTCATTTTTTTTTTTTAAAAGCGCCCAGTGAAAACACACACAACAAACCCAGGTGGCATTCAAACTGCTTTGAAAATAAAGTGGGATATGTTTGCAAGGATTTAAATTGGTAAATGATTTGAATTTCTCCACCCCTAGGTGAATGATTTAGATGGCCTTGACCCCAGTCTGACTGCAGGGATTAATGTGGGATAATGATTGCTGAGGCTATCATTGCAGCCGGCATCATTAATTATCCTTATTGATTGTAGCTTTCAAAGATAAAGCATTATGCTGACTGGAAAATACCCTCTTCCTGCAAGGTCAAGGCTAAAATAGGGAAGCTAAATAATTGCATTAACAAACAAAGAAATAAAAATAACCTCTCAGAGCATTGTGTAATTAAGATCCAATTACAACGTTTGTTCTTGTTTACAAAATGACAGAGTTCTTGTCAAGTCATTTTCCCGAAAATTGCTTCAGTACATGATAATTGCATTATAGCAGGTAACCAGAAAGGAGCATTAAAAGGGGGATCAGTTTCCTTGGATGGTTGCCACCAGGGCTCTTGCTGTCTGACTCACCTACGAAAGCGTGAGAGTCCCAGGGGACTTGTCTAAAAATACTAATGATATGTTAAATGAAGGGGGTTAGATGGAGGAAGTAATAATTGGGCCTCAAATCCTATTATATTTCTTTTGGATAGTGTAATGGAGCTTAGAGATATCCCAAGGATGTTATCGAAGACGTTTTTCTTTACCTCCCCCCCTCCCCTCCCTTCTCTGGCCACATCATTTTCATTGCTGTGAAAATCTTGGCTCTCAAGCCCTATTTGGTTGTAAATTTCTCTGGCAAAAGGGATCAGAATTATAGCTTCCCTGCTATTGATCAGATTTTGGACTCTTAAAAAAAAGAGGCTTTTAAGTGTCATACTCAAAGCTACATGTGGAAATATTTCAAACAAATGCTTGGGTTTTTCTTCTGCTAAAGGGCTTCTGCTCCATGTTCAAAAGCAGCACATATTAAGGTCTTATTGGAAAAGGCATGGGCTTGGGGACCGAAGCTAGAGTCGGAGTTGGGTAGCCATGCTTCAGAGGTGGGGCTTATGACTTAGGCCAGGCATTTGGTCTTTTGGGGACTCAGCTTCTCTATCTGAGAAAGTGGGGATCATTATTAGAATCCTGCCCTAGTCGAAGTGAATTGAAAACTAAGGACACAACAACAACAACAACAAAAATCCTCCATGTAAATTGTTTCTTATATAATGGGATCCTTGAATAGAAGATACTGTCAAAATAGAGGGTGATGGCTTATACTTCCCTCATTTTATCCCCCCCCCCCAAAAAAAATAAATAAATAAAAATGAGAGAAAGTCACCATTCATTACTCTCATATAATGGGTTGGACACAGTGCTGAGCATTTTAATTATTTCATTTAATCTCCACAACCACTCTGTGAAAGATACTATTCTTATTTTCATTTTATGAACAAATGGGGAAATAAGCTCAGAGAGGCTAAGTAATTTTCCCCACTAACACACAGTTGGGAAGTGGTAAAGATTTGAACTCAGGTCCCCACTAACTACTAAGTCTGTGCCCCGTTTGGATCTATAAATAATTCCAGTTAAAGACTGTCCTGCCCAGTCAGCATGGCTCAGTGGTTGAGCATTGACCTATGAACCAGGAAGTCACAGTTTGATTCCTGGTCAGGGCACATGCCTGGGTTTCAGGCTTGATCTTCAGTAGGGAGTGTGCAGGAGACAGCCGATCAATGATCCTCTCTCATCATTGATGTTTCTATCTTTCTCTCACTCTCCCTCCCTCTCTGAAACCAATAAAAATATATATTTTTTTTAAAAAAAGACTGTCCTTCCAGGCTTTTCCAGCTTCATCTACCAGCCTCATGCACCCTACATTTCTTAATATCAAAGTGAAAAATGGAACATTCTTGTTGTGAAAGGTTCATGGAATTCTTAGGTTCATAGAACAAAATGTGGGAGCCTCCTGTCTTGGCAGCTCTCAACTCTTAGACCGCTACATGTAGCAACTGTTAGGTCTGGTGTATAACTTTTTTATACCTTTCTCTTTGTATACATAGATACATATGCATTTCTTTACATATAATGGAATTATAAATTTTATTCTGCAACTTGTCTCTTTTCCTTAAGAGTACACCAAAGAGAGATTTCAAGCAGTATCTATAAATGCATCTATTTATTTATAATGATGACATAGGAATGTATCATAATTTATTTAACCTGCCTCTTTGGAGCATTTAAGTTGTTTCCAGTTCTGCAATTAAAACCAGTGCTGCAGAGAACATCTGTGTACATCGATCTTTGTGGACATATGTAGAACATTTCTCTCGGTTGTATTTCTAGAAGTCAGATTTCTGGGGCAGAGAATATGCACATTGTAAATTTTGATAGTAATGAAAAATTTCCCATCAGAAAGACTGCACCAATCAATGCTACCGTAGAGGTGTACATCATAGGATGTGCCTGTTTTCTTCCATTCACAATACATGATCTTTTCAGTCTTTTAATTTTTCTGTCAGTTTTTTTATGACAAATTATTTCTATCATCTTTATAATTTGCACTTCATAGTGAGGTAAAATAACTTTTATATGTTAATTGGTCATTTGTTTATCTTTTGGTAAAGTAACTTCGTATATTTTGATCATTTTTCTATTAGGATATTTAAGACACTTATATATATTTTTGTCATTGAAACATTTAAGTACCCTGGCTTGGCCAATTGGTTCCTCTTGCCTAAGTCACTGAAGCTTGAGGAAATGATGCAAACCCACAGGGACAGAGGATGAATTAGCCATGGTAGGTCTGGTGGTGCCAGTGGCCAGTGTCCGCAGCAGCCAGCTTCTATAGGAGGAGCCTTGGGCTGTTTCTTGCTGTTTCACCTCCCTTCATTCCTGCTCAAGTCCCAAGCTTCCCATTGATATGAAAAGATACCTGCTGACCTTTCCAAAGATTCCTCTGGCTTAAGTTAGCCAGAGATGATTTCTATGGAGAACAACAAAAGACTCCAAAAGCTCTAGTTATCAACAAAAGAGTGGATCACAGTCCAAAGACTTCCAGGGAGATGAGGAAGATTGGAACTGGTTATATAGCATGAATGTGGGGAAGGAAATGAAAATCCTATTGGTATTCAGAGATTTGAATTTGGCAGTGTTTGGCAAGAGATGGTCAAACAATTTTTACTATGTAAAATTATGTAAATGATTGCTTGTGGTGACCTGAAATGAAGTGTCTATTGAGGAGAGATAGTGTCTGTTAGGGGACTTTTGGCTGCTCTGTAGATAACACTATTAAAATCCAGTTGTATATAACGGATGGTTGACTTAACATCATAATCACCACAATGCAGCTAGGATAGTGTTGTAGCTATAATTGTGTGTGTTTTTATTGTCTTGTCTCAAATTTGTACATCCTGTATAAAATATGAATGTTTCTCAAAAAAAGCTATGACTGTTTCCAGTTATAGAAATAGAGAAATCAGCGGCAGGGAGTGAGTTTTGGTTAAAATTTCATCAAATTGCGTTAGAAATGGTGGCAAGATATCCACATGGGTTTGTCCAGTAAATATTCAAGATCAAGGCTAAAAATGTAGATTTGAACATTATCACCAAGAAGTTAAGGAGACAGTTGGTGGTAGGGAGAGAATGGTTAGTGAGATGGAGTCTTAGAAATTTGGAAGTGGACAGAAGGAATGATGCAGGAAGATAGCTAGAGGCAGGCGGCAACCAGGTGAAGTGCTTCTTTTCTTGTTTCCAAAAGATGGGGAAGGCTTATGAAAGTTGTAAGTTAGAGCTAATGAGGAGGAATTAAGGTTATTTAAGAGCAAAATGTAGAGAGAGGACCTTAATGTGAACTATGAAGTCAGGAGAAGGATGACCGTTTGCCTTGTAACTTCCTATCAGGTGTGGGCATGGCATATATAAGACACTTTGCTCAGAATAACTAAGTTTTGGTGAAGTGGGAGGAATTTCATATATATTTTCTAACTTTTCCTTGGGTAAGACTGTCCAAATCATATAGAGCTGTGAAACGGTGCTGTTGACCCCTTTGGTAAAAACGATAAAATCCCAAATCTGGATTCTCTGTGGTATAGTGTTTATAGGTGATGCATTTTGCTCCTCCAGTTGGCAAAATAAGGGGAAAAATGCAAGCATTTCTTGGCAGAAAATTAGGAAAATGAACTTGTCAACTGCTGAAGTATTGTTAGAGTGCCTGGGTTTGGATTTGCAGTGTTTGATGTCACAATTAATTTATCATTGTCAAAGTATGACTTCCTGCTTTTGACCCCACACCAAAAAGGCGTAAAAAAGTTTGTGAAGAAAAGCTTCTTGGAAGTCAAATGGCTCATCCAAAACAGCATTTTAATGATTTAAGTAAAAATGAATCAGAAACATGTGGATTTAATTTCCCTTAGAATTCACATGGGTTTGGGACTTAAAGGAAAATAGTACTTGGCATAATGTGTTTAGGATTTGGTTAAACTCAAAACATTTGAAATACTCTTTGGAACACTGGATGACTTTGAAATGTGGGCATGGTTACAAAACCCCCATCCTTAGTGGCACTGTTTAAACGTTCTATCAACATGCTTCAGTTTTCAAAAGGCTTAATTAGAATAAAGTCAACAAATTTTATTGATTGCCTACTATGTGCAATCAATAAAGTAGAGAGCCACAGTTTACCCCATTTCACGGCTGGAAATCCCCACACAAAGTCAGAGTGGGCCACTCGTTTGGTCTTTAGGGAATTAGAATTCTATTACATCAGCCATTCCTATTCATATTGTCTGCTGTTGTAGAATTCCATTCGATGTCGGGAGCATGAAAGAGAGGAAAGTTATGCTATATGGTACTGAGCTGGTAATCAAGCATTGCTTTGGATTTTTAAACCATTACTTTAAAAGGTCATTGTGGCGTGTGCTGAAAAGGCACTACATGCTTAAAATGTTACATTGGGGATGTCAATTAAAATATATAAAGACCATGAAAATGAGGCAAAAACAGTGGTTGACAAAGTAACCTCTTTGCAGTTGCAACCCCAACTAATCCAAATGGCAAGCCCAATTGTTAGCATCTCAGTAGCAAGGGGATTTGTAATGAAACCCACAGAGGTTGTGCCCGAAATGTACTCGTATTATTTATAGCCAATTATATGAGTCCCAAAAGCTGAGTGACACCTAGGGAGATAATTGAATTTCTTAGATTTCTCTCTTTACACTCACTGCCATGATCAGAAAAACACAATTTTGAATGCTCCTCTCTCTTAGGGCGAGACCATGCAGTCCCTGTAATTGGATAAGTCTCCAGGGAAAGCTGGCTTCTCCACTGGATTTTACAAAAAGCTTCATGGAAAGTTTGCCTCAATTTTTGGGGAATAACTTTTTTAAGAGACAAAAAAGATGCAACTTGAAATAATCTCTTCTCTCTCTCTCTCTTTTTTTTTACCCAAGGAAGTTTATGATCCTTGTTTATACAAAAAGCACTGCTTAAGATAGTCGCCTTACAAGGTCTAGGCTACATGAAAAGAGTCTTTAGAAACGGACAGCGTTAGTTGATGGAATAAACAGTAAAATGTAACTCAAAGAAAAGTCCTCCCCACAGTCCCCTCCTCCTCCCCCCTCCCCCAAAAAAGAAAATCCTAAATGATTGTGGTTGGTAAACAAACCCTGGGAGAGGCTGTCATATTCAGTGTCCCAGGTAATTGTGATGAACTTAGATAACCAGTCCACAGGTTATAAAAAGACAAAAATGACAGACATGTTGACTTGTGAGAGATACTGGAAAATATCTGTCTACATTCACATAAAAGTTTATATAGCTCTTCTAATCTCCCTTCATAGTGGTGCTCCTCGATGACCATCTGACATTCTTGGCAAACTTAGGAGGAAATCAACTGTAGATATAATATCCATCACTTTAATTCAGCAAATTTGAGATCCTGAGATTTGAGACTATTGGAGGAAGCAAAGCAGTATGTCTTTCATTAAAGGAGGCAGAGAGGTTAATGGAGACTTCTGCATTACTCAGCGCCAGGCTTCTTATGATCCTTAGCTGGAGCTATATTACTCTCATCTGCTCTGCTGAGGAGAAATGAAAACATCCCCCACAAACTTGAGTAAATAGATGGGTGTTTAGAAGGTAAGACCTTCCTTGGTATTGCTAAAATCCTTATAGTATCTCTCTGTTTGATTTGCTGCTTCTGCTGCTGCTGTGAAATTGCCAAGAGAGGTACCAGTGGCCTTTTCTTCAAGGAGGAAAAAAAAAAGCCAATGAACACAATACAGGCAATATGCCTATGTACCAGTTATAGAAAACAATTCATTTCTTCAATTAATTATATAATGAGTCTAGTTGTTCATGGCACTGATTATACCCATGAAAGATTTTCTTTTAAGAAAATATATATGTATTTGGGTTATGAATTAAAGCCTCCTTTCCCCCTCCTTTCTTATTTCCACATAAATTAATTCTAATTTAATATACTAACAGGTGGTTCCACTTCAGGCTGAGCAGATGTTAGACTGAATGAATGGAGACCCCTCTTGTGTTCAATATATCCCTGAGCTCTTTCTTTCTTTATCTCTTCACTTCTCCCTTTTCTTCCCCCTTCTTCCTGTTTCTGCCAGATTGATGAGCAGCTATAGTATAAGCTGTTTTGTTTGAGCAATATGAATATTGATGACTGACATGTGCTGATTTTAGATGTATTAGTGACATTCATAATCCTTAAAATGTAGACATTTTTCACCAGATAATGAGATACCAGATTGCCATACCAGGAAATTTCCTTCACGGTGCCTATAAGTAGATAATTTCTATTACTTTGCAGATGGAAGCTTATTCCAGAAGAAGTGAAAGGAAAATATAAAATTAGATTCACAATTCAGAAAACCCATATGTGGCTCAGAAGTCTGACATTCTACTTCAGTGACATCATTGACTCCCTTCTTGGTCATTTCTGAGAAATAGTCCCTCCAGTTTAAAAAGAAGAGCTTCCCATGCCTTCTTTCTCTTTAGGTTTAACTTATAAATGATTTCATGTTCTTTCTCAGTTTCATAGAGATTTTGTAAACAGTGGGGCATAAGAAGTGAATCAAAAGAGTTGTTTTCAATGTTAATGCATCCTCTTATAATTGTTTATCCATGGAAATGCCTTCTGACCATATTAAAAACTAGAGGCCCGGTGCATGGATTTGTGCACTGGTGGGGTCCTTCGGCCTGGCCTGTGGGGATCGGCCAAAACTGGCAGTCCTATATCCCCCGAGGGATGTAGTAATGCCGAAGTGGCAGGTGCTCGGCCTGGCCTGTGGGGATCGGCCAAAACTGGCAGTCTTACATCCCCGAGGGATGTAGTAGTGCCAAAGTGGCAGGTGCCGGGGAGGAACCTGAGCCCAGGCCGGGTGCTGTGCTGCTCCCGCCCCTACTGGCCCCGCTGCGCCTGCTGCCGCCACCGCTCGGTAGGCTCACTGCCACTCCTCTGAGGTCTCTGTGTGCCCGTCCTAGGGCGATACTGGTGGGTCCATAACCGAGAAGCGGCTGTGGGCTCACACCCAGTCAGTCCCGATGCCAGTCCTGATCCCAGTCCCTGTCCAGTTGAGGGAGGGTCCGCAGGGGGAGTGTCTGCGGGAGAGGCTCGCACCTCTGCAGCTGTGCTCACCAGCCATGAGCTCAGGGTCTGGTGCCCGTTGGTCAGCTGAGCGATGCTCCCACTGTGGGAGTGCACTGACCACCAGGGGGCAGCTCCTGCATTGAGCGTCTGCCCCTGGTGGTCAGTGCATGTCATAGCTCCTGGTCTCCTGGTTGAACGGTCAACTGGTTGACCAGTTGCTTGGGCTTTTATAGATATAGATAATGATCTTTAGGTAAAAACTATTTTTTTTATTTTTATATTAAAATCACATATATATTTATGCTTCTGACATAATTTCAGATTATATTTAAGAAAGATGTATTTTCTGGATTCTACTTCTGACGCTTTGCTAAAATATACCTGCAAGCTTACAGCATGTTCCTGGCTCTTACAAACTTTGATAAAAGCCCTTTTCTTTTTTTGGGATCAGCCAGATATAGCTGAGACACTGCTGATGAGAGAAAGAGTCACCCTTAGTCATTGATCATCAGGATTGGGACAACACTGATACTATCCATCCCATTCTTGGCTTTCCCAGTTTCATTCTCATTCTTCTGCTTTAGCCTTTAATAGGAAAGGAGAATATGAAGCAAAAAATATATATGTGATTTCTCTTAGTGCTGGGATGGTTCTCAGCATCTTAGATTTTTCTTGAATATCACCTAAGTGGAAATTCCATTTCTATCACTATCTCTGGGAAGTTTCTGATATTATCTATATACACAAATCTGTTTTTTCCACTGTAAAATGAAGTTATCAGGACTTGGGAAGAGGGAAGGCAGAGGGTTCTAAGAACACCAGGTTAGTGTGTAAGCCAAAGTGAGGTGTGGGAGAACTTTCTGCCAGAGGCCAACTTGATATAAAAGCCCATAATTCCTCTACTTTCTCTGGTCTTATTCTGCCTCTTAAATACCATTTGTTTCAGCAACTTCATTTATCAACCACGCCCTGATTTCTAGTGTTCCTGACCTTGACTTTACCTGTCAGACTTACAGTATACCTGATGTTGATTTGAAGGTGTGATTCTCATCTCTTACACTCCTTACTTGACTTCCTGTTTGCTGTGTCAATTGTTTCCCTAAATCTTGACCTGTGAGTTCTTGACTCCAGGCTGATACCTGGCTTCAGCTCTGATCAATTCTTTCTAACAAGCTCAGGATCAAGGACCTGAGACCTGCCCCCTGGTGGGGGCTAATGTCCTCTAAAGATATTCTCTCAGATGATCTATATATATATAAAAGGCTAAGTGACCGTCTGTCTGGTAGCTGTGATGCACAATGACCATCCAGGGGCTAGACACTCAACGTCAGAGCTGCCTAGCTACAGTGACTTGGCAGTGGTGGTTCTCGGGTGAAGCACCCCGGAACCAAAGAGAAGGGTAGCTCGATCCAGGGTGCGTCACCCAAGAACTGCCCTCTTGCAATCCGGGCGGGACCCCTCGGTGGATGTCGGAGAGCCAGTTTCAGCCCGATCCCTGCAGGCCAGGCTGGGGAACCCACCTGCCCGAGGGACCCAGCTCACTCTGCAGATGCCCATTGAGCCAGGGGAGGGACCACGGGAGGTTGGCTCCAGGGCGTGTCCAGTCCCACCCTGCCGGCCACCTTCTAATTAATTTCCTTTCAATGTGCACTGGGGCACTAGTGTAGAAATAAGGACACTATTAAGTACCTGCAATGTTCTAGACTTTGTGATAGGAATTTTATATACATTATCTCTATACTCTTATGTAATATCTCTAATCTAATGAAGCAACGTAGTGCAATGGTAAGTGGAGTTTGGGTCCCTGGATTTGAATTCTAGTCACACTTACTAATGGTGTGACATTGGGCGGGTTACATAAACTGTCTTCAGTTTTTGTTTAACTAATCTGTAAAATGAGGATAATAATAGTGTTAATTATATAGAGCTTTTGCTATGATTAAATGATTTAAAACAAGGGATGAGCTTCATAGTCCGTGGCACAGAGAAAAGCCTAATAAATGTTAGCTATTATTATAACTATTTTGGTCAATGTTCTTTGGAAGTATAAGTGCATTAAAATATCACCCTTTATTTGGTAAAGTTACTTTGTTTAGATTTATGTTCAACTACTTATTTAAGTAAAGAAAGTGCAGATTCTGTTTTATTTTGAGTAGCTATGTACAATTGTTTTTGTTTACAATGGGAAGTGAAGTCATGACGATAAACTGATGATATTGCATTTACATTCTTTCTGCTTCCCATGGACTTCTTCAGACAAACAGGAATAGTTTTTGTTCTAGCAAGAAAAGTAAAGCACGCACACACACAAAAAGCTGGCATATTACCTAAATCTATAGCAAATTTGATTCTCTGGATGGATATAATTAGGCAAAACTCAGAATCCCATTTAGTGGTATCAAGTATCTTTCTTCTGTTCTACTGACATTTCTGCTCCTAAAGTATCAGAATCCAATTTTAACTAAACATAATCAAAAGTGGTGAATTTATAAAATTCTACAGAAATGATGCATTTCACAAGTGTTTATTGAGCACCTACTCTGTCCTAGGCACTGTCCAACTCTGGGAGTTCAGCTGTGAACAGACAGGCAAGTTGGTCTCTTCTTGTCGCTTTCATTCTAAAGGGAGAAATGTTACAATGAACAGTAAAAAAGATGGTGATGTGATGGTGAGTGATGGGGTGGGTGGCTGGGTACTCCTTTAGATGGGGTGGTCGAGGAGATGATAGAAAATAGCCAGCCATGTGAAGACATGGGAGCTGAGGGGTCCAAGCAGAGACCACATCAAATTCAAGCACATACCCTGTAATGGAAATGAGCATGGTCCTTTGGAGGAAAGAAAAGACACCAGTGTGGCTGGAAGGACATGAGAGGTGGGCCACACTAAGAGTTTAGATTTTTAGTGAAATAAGAAGTCACTTGAGAATTTTAAGCAGAGGAGTCATATCCAATTTTTACTTTTTACCAAGTTCATTTAGCTGTGAGGAGAATGGATGGTAGTGGGGCAGGTATATAATCAAGAAGACCGAAGAGGCTCAGCCGGTGTGCCGCAGTGTCTGAGAATTGACCTATGAACTAGGAGGTCACGGTTCGATTCCCAGTCAGGGCACATGCCTGGGTTGCGGGCTCTATCCCCAGTTGGGGGTGTGTGGGAGGCCACGGATTAATGATTCTCTTTCATCATTGATTCATTCATTCTCTCTCTCTCTCTCTCTCTCTCTCTCTCCCCCCCCTCCCTTACTCTCTGAAATTAATTAAAAAAAAATACCAAAGAGGACTCCATGACAGTTGTCCAGGCAGAGGCACTAGGGTCTGGGCCTAGAGCTATCATGTGGGAGACGTGAGAAGCCAAGGTTCAGGATACACACTGGAAACAGAGATTGGCAATGAACTGGAATTTCAGAAGTCAGGGGAAGGACCCAAGAATGATTCTTGAAAATTTGGCTTGACTAATGTGGTGGATGGTGCTACCATTTCTTTAGATGGTGGAACAGTAAGGAGCAAGTTTGGGAGGAAAATCAAATGCTTCATTTTGATTCACTTATTTTTAGAATGTTATAGACAAAACATATCCATGACTAAACATAATACTTTTGCCTAATCTATCTGTAGTAGAAGGGTAGATTTAGGGTGTAGAGTATATGAATAACCAAATAGCTTAAGAATAAAAAATACCATATAGACTTGCCAAATAAAACATGCAATTAAAATCTATCTTTGCTTTTTGGAGGGATAAAATTGTCATGTCATTTGTTTAAAGATAATATACTTTCTTTTACAGTGTAGCTATTGATCATTTTAGTGTTTTTCCTGCCCACTTTCACACAGCTATTGTTCTTCAAGACTTATGTCATTGTCAGATTTTATTAACACATTTAATCCTGAATATTTTTATCTTATTTTGAGTTGATGTAGATATCCATAATTAGATAGCAAAGGGCTACTAGCAGTGTTAAGATGTAGTTCCTAATAGACAGGTGACAATTTTATAGTAGTTCTGTCTTCATTATGGTCTTTAGGGTGAATGTTATCATTGGACCCTTCTAAGCAATAAGTTCAGGAAGATTTGAGCCCAACACATATGTTACATGTATAAATGAACTAACTTGGCAGTCATCACTTCATCTATAGTTTTTAGCTGCCTTTGATTTTATTACATACGTTATATAAATATACACTCAAATGCTATATTATTTTGCATTAACTTTAGATACCAACAACTGCTTTTGGTATATTAAAACGTACAGAAACAATGAGCTCCTATCATTTAGAACATAATGAAACACTAAACTTTCCTTATTCTCATATTTAGGTAAGGATTACATTACAGGCTTAATTTACTTATTTAAAAAAATCCCATCTAAGTAGACTGCAATGCATGCAAAGATATGTGCTGTTTATAGAAATAGCATGGAGGTTAATTCAGACCATTTCATGGAAATGGTTTATGTATTGCAATCATGAGTCAATACACAGTGCTCTCTAAATTTAAAACAATGTAAATTAGCCAAGCCAATTTAATTCTTGCCAAGAAAAAATATTCCTTAAAGCCATGTTTTTAAGTTTATTAGGTTATACTCAACTATATGCTGTAACTAATAAGTGAATGGATTTATTGAATTTTGAAACCCTACTGATTATAAGTTATGTTTTTAAAGTTATTTAAACAAGTTAAATATGTTTATAATAATTCCATTTCCTATGTGACATCTAACTAATGAGAAAAAAATAAGGCTGGGAGAGAACCGGAGTTGGTTTAATCTTTTTCTGGCCAAAGCCAAGTTTAAATCCTGCCCAAATGCCACTTCTCAATCACAGTTTTAAAGGATTAAACATGATTATAGTGGTATTTCTTTCCTTCTCTGATACACAAGTTCGTGTCAGCGCTATCTTGAAACCTGCCATTGAGTTTCACCCTTGAGGTGAGAAAGTAGCTTGCTGAGTGGGTATTTAGTTCAAGGAAGAAGAGCAGATATATTTGCTTAATATAAATTGGGTAGCACTTACAGCTAATGTGTTCAGCCCTCTTTATGCCAAATTTATGTAGATATTCTGGACTATAAGCAGATAACTTATATCAGTGTTTTCCCTTTTAGGTAATATTTTGCAGATTTGAATAGGGTTTTCTGTGTGTAAGATATTTTCCTTAATAAGTCTAGTTTTCTGCTTATTTCATTTAGGAGAAAAGTCTAATTTAGTTACAACAATTTTAAAATTGATCTAACCAAGCATATAATATGCAGTAGTTTCTTTCTTTACATTTTGTTAAAATGTGGGCTCTGAGATGGAAAATTTGTGGTTTAGGATTTTCCTTCTCTTTTTGGTTCAGGGTACAATCTAATTTAAATACAGTTTCTCTACTGCTATCTTTCCTTTTCCTTTTTCTTTCGCATCTCCTGTGAGGAGAATCCTGTTTTTCCAAGGGCAACTTCAGTGTTATTTAATTCTAAGTTCTCTGTATCATGGTTGTCTCCAATTCCTGATTAAAATATTTGGCTTGATTATCTCCCAATGTACACTTCTATTTATGTCATAGATATTTTGAGTTTGGATTCTGAAAATATGGGTGCTGTATTCTGAGCTTGTTTTCTCCATCTCAATGTGAATGTGGCAGAGCCTTGGCCGGTTTTCTCTGTGCTTTGTGCCTCACTTCCTAACCTGATGCCTCACCTGGTTGTTCTGTTCCCCTGCCCTCCTGTAAGCAAGCCATTGATATCCTTTCTGGGTCAAACGCACCCTAGTCCAGAGTCCTGTCAGTAGCGATGACTGTCGGCTTCAGTGTTCATGGAAGAAGAGAGTGTTCCTGGAAGTGCTTACTCAGCCAGCCTCATGTGGTCTTTAAAGGAGACTTTGGGGAAATTAGCTGCTGGGAAGCTATTTCTTAAAGAATTTTTTGAGCCCTGTACTGGTGATAAACCTGCCACCTGATAAGTACTAAATAGTAACTGTACATTTTCAAGATAATGCCATAGAAAAAAGGTGGTCATTACATGCCACCAAAGGAAATGAATTTGACTTGGGGTTTTAGATATGAAGCTATTAGAAAACATACTTTAAGGGTGCTGGAGGGTATTCCACAATAGCTAGCCTGTTCCTACCAGGAAAGATTCCTGTCTTAGCATGAGGAGTAAGTACTTGGAGTTATGGATAGGCAGATATGCCAGCTTCCCCTTAATTTGTTATATAACCACTTGCTATATGCTATGAACTGTGCTGGGAGTAGGGAATAGGATATAATAAGTCACAGACTCTGTCTGCAAGAAGTTTCACACAAGAAGGGAAAGACAGGTAAACAAATGAGTACAATACAAATGATCAGATATTAGGTTAGAAGTATGCATAGGAAGGGAGAGTGTAATGAAAAGTCATATTATTTGGAGCAAAAGGAAAATCAGGAAAGATCTTGAGGGGGGTGTCAGATTTGAGCTGAGCCCTGACAAATGCATAGTGTGGGCCCAGAGAGGGAGAACGTTTGGGAAGGGCTGCATAAGGGCCAGTGGCTCATAGATTGGTGAGGCCTAGAGTCATTTTACAAAGAATTTGGTGGGAGATAATGATGGAGAGAAAGACAGGGGCAAGATCATAGAGAATCAGCTTGACACTTAGGAAATTAGTTAAGAGTCCAAATACCAGCCTAGGAGAGACCATGAAAGCTGGTACTTAGGTAGTTACAGTGTGTGGGCAGGAGGGGAGGAATGGGTTGAAGAGATGTCATGGAATAGAATGGGTAGGTTTTGTCTTGGTGACCAAATGATTGCAGGAGGAGAGGGACTAAAGCCTTGATTTCTGGTCCGAGTGGTTGGGTACATAATGTGGCCATTTACTAAGATGGAGATATAGTGGGACAGGCTTGGCTATGTTATAACTATTGGATACAGTCATATCAAGGGTGTTAATGTATCCAATACAGGATTAACAGAAATTCTTTTTTCTTCAAGAGTGCTTAATAACTTGATAATTCAAAGCCTCTCAGCATTTTCTTGCCTTCTTTCTCTGCCAAGATGTGCTGGTAATTGTAAATGGATGTATTTATTTTGAATTTTCTGGTGGATTTCTTCTGTTCTTCAAGTATGAATGTGTGTGGTACGACACAAATATTAGCTCTGAAAATACTGCTGTCTGCATTCACAGTGATTTTTCCTAGCAACTTCAGGCAACTGTCAAAATCTCAGTAAAGCCTGCAATGCCTTTTTTTTTTAAAAAAAAATCTCAGATTTAATAAATAAATATAACTAAATCATAGTGATTTTTAATGTATTATATGTGTATATGTCTCTTTAAGCTTTAAAAAAATACATGAAAGGATGTGAATTGTCTCCTAGGATCCCAACAATAGAAAGCAATAGTAATTAAGCAAAAAATAAATAAATTGACATGGATGCATTGGAGCTAATATAAATCCTGTGCAATTGGCATAAAGGAATTTGTTATTTTCAAAACAGAACTAAATCTCTTTTCCATTATAGATTTAATTTAAGTAACATGATAAATAGTAGTAAATTGAACTTTATTATGTATTCATGAAATGCAGTTTAATACAATTGTTATTTCTGGCATTTGTGGTTTAAAGATATTCCCTTATGGGTAGATGTTATTTTTAATGTGCAAATTCAGAAATAATGACCTCCAATTCCACTGGTGGATTAGGGCTGATATATACACACAGACAATGAGGGTGAAATCATCTCTGAATTCTTGGCTTTATGAACATTTCTAGTGAAATCTCTGATCCTTTAAAAGCTGACATTATACAAATTATTTTAAGATTACAACTATATTGCCAGTGAAGAAGAAAGTTATGGAGTAAATGCTTTCTAAAGGTTTTTAAAAGAATGTTTTTTGACAAGGACATATCTGAAAGGGGGAAACTCACCAAGAACAGGTTATTGAAAAATGTCTTCATTATTTTTGTTAAAAAAAGAGATTAACAATTCACATGAAATGACGGCTTATTGGCAAGTCCAGAGTTTAAAATTGGAAACCCAAAAGGAGTAGATAAACAGATAAATAACAGACACCAAATAATTTCTACAAGCCTCTCTTTCAAAGAATCAGTAGAAAACTGTTCAAAAGAAAGAAACATGAGTTATTTGTCATAGCTTTATATTTAACTTAATCTTTTTTCAGTGCTGAGAAGTTTGTTGGATAGATAAACCAATAGGAAGAACAGTGTAAACAAAAATACAAGACTTCAGGAAGCCCTCAGTTGGTGTGTATAGTGTGAATTCCCACTAATTTTTTTCTTGTTGGATCAAGAGTAACGTCTCTCCTGAAGCTTAATGCTGATGACTATTTAATCTACTTCTTTTAATTTTTAAATATATTTTTATTGATTTCAGAGAGCTGCCTCTTACACGCCCCCCTCCCCCATTGAGGATCGAGCCCGCAACCGAGGCATGTGCCCTTGACTGAAATCGAACCCAGGACTCTTCAGTCTGCAGGCCGATGCACTATCCACCGAGTCAAACCAGGTAGGGCTAATCTACTTTTAAAAAACCTTGTCAGGAGAGTGTTGGATGTTTGAGTTTGACTTTCATCTGATTGTTCATTGCAATCTATAAAGATTAGGTCAGGCATGTGTATAGACTGAAATCTACAGCAGTTCTTCAAGAGTGTGTAGCCTGAAGTTAGAAGAATGGAGATGTTTGGGGTTTTCCACTTGTGACAGATGTTTGTGGAATGGGAGGCCTATTTTGAGCACTAGGATCTTCCTTCTTCAGCATAGCTGTGGTCATCTCTGGAGAAAGTCAGATGTCTGAATGCTGAAGTCCTGTTGCAGTTTGAAGGATCACAACTAAGGCTTCTTTAGACCTGGGTTGTTATATGCAGGTTCAGTGACCGCTCAGGTGGTCCACCTGATGCGAAGGCTGATGGAGAGAAGGAAAATGCGTTATTGGAATCATCACAGTGTTATCATTCTCAAAGTTTTCCTTTGAGCAGCAACCTCAGATTCATGAACCAGAGTGCAGTTTCTTTTGTGAGGGGATAATTCAGCACAGGTCTCAGAGCCACATCCACAATGTAGACCCCAGAATTCTGGAAAATGGAAGTTATTTCCATAATGTTTTGTTGGCAAAACCTGAGCCCATCTGGACTTATTTGACAGAATAAGCTGGCCTGAAGTTACATGAGGCTATGTATAGCCTTTATCTCATTTAGTGTAAATATGCATGCATTTTGATTGCTGAGTACTGCTCAGACTCCACTCAGGGTGTAATATAATATACGATATGTATACTTTATTAACTTCCTAAAATTGGAAAAATTCTGAGTTATGAAACCCATCCGTATCCCAGGGTTTTAGAGAAGAGAAGGGACTGTGGAGCTATAACCACAAATGAGCCTTAATTTTCCTTTTTCTGCACACAAATACCTACTAATAATGTCCTTAAGGATAATTTGTTTGGGGAACTTAATAGTCTTTCTAAAATTTGATTTAAACTATTAATTTGCTTAGCAAAATCACATTGCACATCGGCACATTCAGCTCTGTTGTGGTAAAATTATCACAAGTTATAAATTAGTTGCATCTGAATTAATGAGGTTTTATTATAAACACAAAGTAGCATTACTTCCAATGCCTGATTTTCATTAGTACAAAAAAGGCCAAATAAAGCTGAAGAAGAAGAAAAAAAAGAAGAATTTCCTATGCTGTGGACCCTGCAAGCATGCGAAGTGGTGCTGGAGTTTCTATTTGTAAGGGGCTGCAAAGATGTTTGCAGTGCCTGCCCCCAGTTGCTTTGGATTAAGGCTGCCACACAATCCTTTTAGTTCTAGTGGTCTGTGCATTATTCCTGGACACCCATATTCTTATTTTTAAGTTACTGAGACTGAACTTTTTCTAAAAAAAAAAAAAAAGAGGAGGAGTTTTTAAAAAGTTTAAGTTAGAGGGCAGGTGGGATGCCTGGAGTACAAAGGGCAATTTTGCAAAGTGCAGAAACAGGCGAAGCTCAGGCAGGTTGAGGGGAGAATTGCAGGGCGGAGGAGAGGTGGGTTGGAGGGGCAGGAGGAGGGCGGATGTGGGCTGGGAGTCCTGGACTAGCCCAGCGCTGAAAGCCACTGGGCTTTAAGATCAGTTCCGCCGCTTTCTGTTCATTTGCAAAGAGGAACTGTGTGCTGAGTTCCTAAGGAGAAGGAGGTTTCCTGTCTTTCAACTATAACCCCCCACATAAATACTACACGATAATCCCTTTACTAGACCAAAGTGGTTTTTGTCTTGAAGCCCTCGGCTTACTTCCAGAGCTGTGCCTCTTTTAAAGCCTCGGCCAGCTCACCTTCCTCTCCTTTCTTGCTGTTCTGGACCCTTTCTTTGTGGTTTCTCTTTCAAGGGGATGTTGTCACTGCTCTTCTCCAAAGCACACGCTCAGACAGAACGGCAGTCAGGGGTTGCCCGCTCCTCGCTGGAAGGATTTGAGGAAGGGGTTGATGTAAGCAGATGGGCTGTTTGTATCAAATACGAGGGAGCAGGGGCCCCAATAACAAGGACCTCCCAAACACCGAGGAGGCCGGGAGGATGGCGGGAGACCAGCTCACCCGTGGAGAGGCTGTTACAGCTGGACTGACTTCTGTGGCGGAGCTGTCTTCAGTTCTGTGGGAAACTGCAGGCCTGGCGAGGCTGTGCACACGGGGTGTGGGTGTTTCGCCAGGTAGTTGCTCGGCAGCCAGCGGAAACGTGCCGGCCTGGGCTCCGCAGCCCTGATGGATATGATGGAGTCTTTACAAGGCTCTCTCCTGCGAAGGATGAGAAAATCCCTGCCAACAAAGAGGCTGCATTCAGGGTCGTATTCCTTGGTTAGAGTCTTCATTATAAAGGGTGGACAGAATAGAGGCAGAGCGATGTATTCCAAGATCTCAGAGGGAGGTTATGACATGAGAACTCATTATACTGTAATTAAAATAATAGCAAATTTGCCAGAAAATGTAAACTAGTCATTGGGGGGTATTAAAGAGAGAGCAAGGGTTGGGTTTAAAGCAGGGGAAGCGGGCGCCGCTGGGAGAGTTTGGCCCAGGCCCAGGCAGCCTTCAGTTTGCTTCCCACACTGCTCTTGGTTATCGTTTGGAAGGAAATCAAGCAGGCTAACTTTGTTATGTCTTATTTACAAAAATCAGTGAATCCCCTGTGGCCTCCAGGATGGGGTCTGGCATACAAGGCTCTTTATATGCTGATTCTAAACCAATCTCTGCCTGATCTCCTATGGCTTCCTCCCTGCCCATTGTTGAGTTCATTTGCACAAGAAACGATGGGGTATAGGTTGTACAAAAATCAGTGAATCCCCTGTGGCCTCCAGGATGGAGTCTGGCATACAAGGCTGATTCTAACCCAATCTCTGCCTGATCTCCTATCGCTTCCTCCCTGCCCATTGCTGAGTTCATTTGCACAAGAAACGATGGGGTATAGGTTTCTAGACCTTTGCATGCCTTGGACACGAATCTGTTTCTTACTCCTCCTTTCTCCTGCTCTTGGCATGTTCCACCTTAATCCTTCAAGGCTCTGGTTCAAATGCCACCTCCTCTGTGCAGTCTTTTCATTCATTCATTCATTCATTCATTCATTTATTCAACAGAGAATAACTAAGCAGAGTTAGGCAGTGTGCTGGGACCCAAGGCGAAGGACAGTGATGAACAAGATGGCAGTTTCTGTCCCTCTGGAATATTGGTTTTAGTAGGAATCTTTCCAATCAGGAAGAGAGTCCTGGAGGAAATTACTGTCAAGACGAAAGCTGAAGGCCTAGGAGGCCCTCTCCAAGGGAAGGTTTGGTGGCAGGCGCCAGACAAAGCGGCATCACAACCCACCGTCGATTGCTTGCTGTGATCCAGACAGTCTTCTGCCACGCCATGTTGTGCCATGTTATAGTGATCTCTTTGTTGTCCCCGGTTTCATTCCTAGTCTGTGATCTCCGTAGTCGTGAGACCCAGGGCTTAGCTTCTTCTGTGCCCCAGACTCTAATGCAGTGCCTGATATCAAAGACTGTGGCTCAGCTGGGTTAGCAGGAACTGGAGAGTGCAGTAGGAACTAAGATTCCTGCAGTCATATCTTAGGACTAGCCAGATCACAGTATTAGCAACTTCACATTTATTAGATGGCAATCTTATTTATTTTTGCTTTATTTTATCAGCTAATAAAATAATTTTAAAAAGTTTTCATCATTTGGAGATGGAGACACTACCTCTTGAATCTTTGTGACTTCATCCCGCCACCTGGATGTAGTAGCCCTTTGATAACCACTGCAGGTCCTGAGGAAGCTTTTAGTTTAACTGATGGGCCACCAGAAAATCCTGCATCAGGTGCTGTGGTCGTCACTGGCTGGATCAGGAATGGAGTTATGAGACTTCCCATGTTATAAGCTAGGGATGCCTCACAATGCTGTGGGTGTCCTGAATGGACAGGAATGGAGAGAGGATCAGCAGACACCCAGGTGGCCTGCCATAGCATCAGTAGATGGTGCCAGCAAACCATAGGGTGTATGCTCTGAGAAACCTCTAAGGAAAGAGTCTTTTTCTGGGAATGGACAGTGGGGTTTGGTCAGGGGGTGGGTGGATGGATGTCTGAAGGATCCAGACTACTCCATGTGCAAGTAAGCTGACTATAGTTGTTCTAAGAGTCATTTTCTTATAATGGGGGGCTGCCTAGATTTCTTATAATGGTCCTCTGGCACTTAGCTTTTGTCCTGGGATGCAAGAAAACCAGCCCCTTTGATACTTTGCAGAGAAGATGGTAGAAATTTTATCTTATTCCTATGGCCCTTCCTACCATCCAACACAGCAGTTGGGTACCCCTTCCCCAAGGAACACTCTCTTTTCATTCATATTGGCTTAGTCATTCCAGTTGTTCCTGATTTACTCTTAGGCAGGAATAAGAAAAACCACACACAAAAAAACAATTCTCGTTCTTTAGGTACAAGTGTTGGTCCACAGGTAAAGGCAACACTTCAAATTTTTCATTCATATTGGCTTAGTCATTCCAGTTGTTCCTTATTTACTCTTAGGCAGGAATAAGAAAAACCACACACACACACACAAAAAATTTTTGTTCTTTTAGGTGCAAGTGTTGGTCCACAGGTAAAGGCAACACTTCAAATTCCTAAGCCTGTGTGCCCATAACCAACCTTAATTCTCTTAGGTATTAGGGGTACAATAAGAAGGTCAGACTTGGGATTTGAAAATCCAGTTGAAGCTAAGCAGAGCACAAGAATAAAATTTACCAGGACAACTATCTGAATACACAAATGAAGAGGAATTCTGTAATTTATTGAGTCCATGAAATCCATGAAAAGTAAAAGAAGGGAGGATTGAGTCTCTATTTTGGCAGAGGTACCAAGGGTCCTTTCCTGACTGAAATGCTGTGTGGCCCTCAAACTTGAGACTCACTCAAAGTTTCTCTATAAAGAGTGCAAATTAGGTGACACATTCTCTTCTGAAGCTTTTGTGAGATAATGGTTAATCATTTGCTATTGTTTCTAATAGGAAATTGGAGCCAGAATGATCTTCTGACCAAAGTCTCAATGGGTATTCTAATCAGCAAATGTTTTTCAACATGCTGGTTGAAGCATTCAGTGGCTGAGGTGTAGAACCATATTTAGTGGGATGAGGGAATATGTGATAAACTTTTAGTGTTTAATTGCATAAATAAATGAAAAATGCAAATAAATCCCAGCTTCAGTGGGTTCTCTTTCACCAGGAATGCAAATTTGCGATTTGAACATAAAGGGGTAAAGTTTGATCATTGGAGAGACACACTTTCAGGGATCTCAGGGTCCTAACATCCCAAAGATGACAGGTTGTTGTTTTTTTTCCTCAAAGGGTTAAGATAGTAGATGTGTTTGCCTCCCTGGAATTTTACAAGAGGAGAAGAGTTAGACCTCTGGACACTTCAGGCACACCTACAATTATGTCAATTCAATAGAATGGAGAACAGCTTATTCCTTGCTTGAAACTATTTATTTGTAAAGCGTATGTGTGATAATTTAATAGTGCTTTTATGGTGGAAAAATTTAAAGTGAATGAAGAGCCAAGGCAGTGTTGGACTGAAAAGTGTTACCTGGCCCTGAATAGCTCCTAGGGTCTTGAGTCTGTGACTCATTGGATTGGATGGTTGGACTGTCCAATCCACATGTGAAGTTTGAGGGAATTATCTGCTCCATCGTGCAGATTTTGTTGCTGAGAAGACCCCAAGCACACGCAAGTCAATGGTTTCTTTTAATATTTCATATCCTTCAGAAATAATAATGCCTCCTATACAATTTGGGTTTCCATGGAAAGAACACATATTGCTTGGGATTCAACCCTCTCCACCTGGATGCTAAGCCTCTACTTCTCTGGGCCTTAGTTTGTTCATGTTTGACCCCTGACATCTCTCTCTAATCCTCACCCAAGGATATGCTTTTATTGATTTTAATATATTTTTATTGATTTCAGAGAGGAAGGGAGAGGGAGAGAAAGCTAGAACCATCAATGATGAGAGAGAATCATTGATCGGCTGCCTCATGCACGCCCCCTACTGGGGATCGTGCCAGCAACCTGGGCATGTGCCCTTGACCAGCATCGAACCCAGGACCCTTCAATCCACAGGCCGATGCTGTATCCACAGAGCCAAACCAGCTAGGGCTGCTTTTATTGATTTTAGAGAGAAAGGAAAGAAGAGTGGGAGAGAGAGAGAGATGGAGAGGAACATTGATGTGAGAGAGAAATATTGATAGGTTGTCTCCCCTACATACTCTGACCAGGTATCAAAACCAAGACCTAGGTATGTGCCCACACTGGGAATTGAACCCACAACCTTTTGGTGTATGGGACGATGCTCCAACCAACTGAGCCACCAGGCCAGGGCAACCCCGGATATCTTATTTGGAAAGTTGAGACTCTTCATATCTCAACCCCTCTCCTCTCAAGAAGTGCTTTTCCCCTGGCCTCTCTGAACTCTGTCTTCCCTCTTCTTTCCCCCATCCCTTCCCCATGCCTTTGGTTCTGAAGATATAAATTTTGGGATGTCCTCAAAAATTATACACTTGATTAAAATTGAAGGAAAAGATCATATCAGAACAATATTTTATTTCATATGATTTTTCATCATTTCTCAGAGAAGCTTCTGGGGTTAGGCTCCTGCATCCTCTTCAGACTCATACATTATGAATGAGGTACAGCTGTGACCAATAAAGATCTTTCTTTCAGAGTGAAAACAGGTCCCCTCAGCGTGGCCCAAAGGCCTGTGTGAGACAGAGGAGGGGCTGACACCTTCTGGCACATCTCTCTGATGGGTCTTCCAAAAATGTGCCTCTTTTGTTTGGTTCTTACTTTATCTTTTCTCCTATTTTAGCCCCTAAAATTCACTCCCCCCCCTCCAAGCCTCAATCCTGATACATTTAAAAGCAACATGAAAAATATAAAACAATAGTAATGCTCATGCCTGCAAATGAAGAGTCAGAAAGCACTGAGATACCCATCTAGCCACAGAATTAATTCTGAGTTCTAAATTTTTTTAAGTCACTGTGCATGTGGAAGGGCAAATGCTCTCCTGACTTCAGGGGACCATTTACATTGTGGGCAATGAAAATAGAGCCCTCTGGAGTTGTGCAGTGCAGCTGGTCCTAAATCCTGTATGGTTTGAGTTGATTGTAGCTTTGATCAGTTGAGAGAGCAAATTAAGAGAAACCGTGCCATTCACTCAATAAATATTTATAGAGTTCCTACCATGAGGTGTTATATGGGATGCATAAGAGTTCCTGACTGCAGAACCTTTCAGGATAAGGAAAGGATGAAATAGAAAACAGAGTGTATGGAAGCATTTGCCTAGTAGAACAAACAAACTACTAAGGGAGCTAAGGTAAGAAAGTATTGCTCTCCGCAAAGGAGGCATGGAGACAGTAGCATTTGAGCTGAGAATTAGGAGGTGGTAAGGTTTCCCCAGGTAGTATGGAGGTTTGGGGGGAAAGGCGAGAACTAAGGCATAGTAAGCAGGTGGGGAAATGCAGAGAGCATTGGGGTGAGTGGCTCAATTTGTTTGAGGTGAGGCTTCCCATAGGAAAAGTACCTAATACTTAGTAGGGGGAACTGCATTGCGGCACCACATTTGACCTTACCTGCATGGCCTTTAGCTCCAGAGTTACACTTACCTTCTGATCATCAGGAACAAGGGAGAGGAAGCATGGATGATTGTCCCTGACACTTCATTTCAGAATAAAGGGCTGCAATCATTCAAGGAGTTGTCTCAGAGGTGATCGATTTTCCATCCCTATTTGAATAGCACTACTATCTCATTTCTGGATATGAAATGATCATGCATATCCAACAATCTTCTTTGCTATATTCCCATCCTGGCAGAAAAAATACACCCTCACCCCATCATCCATCTAGAAATATCCGCTTGGTTAGTATTCTTCCAGTGCAGGGCTATCGCTTATCTGATTGCCACTGCACTTGAGATAGCCCAGAAATGTCTTTTACTCTCAGTAAGCAAAGACCTGATCAATTTAATCTGGCCAACATCAACCTGAAAAACATATGCCGCTTTATAGGAAAAACACATGTGTATGAAACCGCCTGATCCCTCACCTTCTTCATCATTCGCAGCTCTCTTCCTGTAGGTGAGGCAGAGATTTTGCATGCCTCAGAAGTAGGCTGAATATGTTATTCTACCCAGGGAAATTACTGCTCATCCAGAAAAAGGGCCTATTTATACTGAACAGGGAAAAGCAAACACTGAGGCCATTTATTTGCTAACTGGGAACCCCTTGGGCAGAATTAACTTGAAGATTTAAAATTCTGTGTGGACTGCCTGGTCAAGTTTCTAACTTGTAAGATCATTTTCTGTGTTGGTCTCACTGCTGATTCAGTTTTTGTTGTTTTGTTTCTAATGTTCTGTGTCAAATGCCATTGACCTACTCAGTGCTCCCAAGCAGAATATGGGATGCCATTGAATCACTATCATATTGTGTTAGCCAGTTTGGGCTGCCATAGCAAAATGTCATAAACTGGTTGGCTTAAACAATAGACATTTATTTCTCACACTTCTGGGGGCCAGCAAGTCCAAGATCAACTTGCCGGCCTATTCAGTTCCTGGTGAGAGCTTTCTTCTTGGCTGATAGACAGCCGATTGCTTGCTATGTCCTCACATGGCCTTTCATTTGTGCGTGTGGTTGTGGTGGTGGTTGGGGGAGAAATATTTCTTCCTTTTCTCAGTAGGTTACTACTCCCATTATGAGGGCCCCACCTCATGACCCCAATTACTTCCCAAAGGCTCCATCCCCAAGTATCATTAGATTGGGGGTTAGGACCTCAACATGTGAATTTGGGGGTGGGACCCAAACGTTCAGTCCATAACATGCCATAGAGGCAGTGGCTTCCTAATGGACATTGTGGGGAGATGTGGCCAAGCTCAAGTCTCCCAAAACTCAGCTCATTATGTCCTGACAGGGATGGGCACTAGTGTATCATGAATTGAAAGAAAGTGAGGAAAGCCTGTGAAAACAAGATACCACAGTGATATGATACTTGCTCATGATGATGATAATAATAAAAACCATAAAGCTAATACTGAGTACTGAGCACAGGTTACGTCAAGTACCGTGCAAAGCTCTTTCATCTACGTCATTTTAATCCTCACAATGAGATGTGAAGGTGATTTTTATGTCTCCCATCTTGCAGAAGAAGGAACTGAGGTTCTGAGAGGTTAAGAAACTTGCCCAAGGAACATATCTAGGAAGATCTTTTTGCCATTAAATCTGATGTTCTTTTGTCTATACCATGTAGCCTAAGAGGAAGAATAACACCCTTCCTGAAATTTACTTGTAAAATTTAATTGGTAGACTTAAAAATAAATGTTTTGAATGTTGGATGGAAAATTGATGGTTTTAGGTCAATTAAAAACATCCAGAATTCCCTTTTCATAACGAAGGATGTAAAGCGGGGGCTGTGGCAATGGAGTGACAGTTGAAAATGTTGGCTAGAGAATGCAGACTACAGTGGCATCAGTGTGACCCGGTCGCAGAGAGGCAGCACTAAAACAGGATTGCCACTCACCGCTGGGCTGGGGAGCACCGCCCAGTGCTGAGGGAGGCTGCCTAATGCCGTCTTCTACATGAAGGTTCACGCTGGAGCTGTGCAGCCCACAACCTGTGGGGACACGTGCAGCAGTCCTGGCTGAGTCCCGAATTCTAGCTGAGTCTCGGCCACTGTAGCAAAACTGATCTAGACAACTCATTCCCTTCCAGTTTTGGTGTTCCCATGAAGGTTGGCTTTAAAATTCTATTTTTAAACTTGTACTATACAATAGTTTTGGAGGGAAAATGGGAAAAGAACATGGTTAGCTTTTGTCTTTTGTGGGTTTATAGCATAATAAATAGAAGACGAGGTACTGGTTTGAATTATTTTTTTTTTGGATTTTTCTTCATAAATGTAAAATTATACATTTTTGTGCCCTGTTACTCATAATTTATAAGCATTATCCTCTTAGTACCACCAAATCCTTTTTTGTTTTGTTGTTAGTGTTTGCCTTCCTTCCTTCCTTCTTTCTTTCTTTCTTTCTTTATTTTAAAATCGTCATCTGAGGATATTTTTCCATTGATTTTTAGGGAGAGTGGAAGAGAGAGGGAAAGACAGAGATAAATGTCAATGTTAGAGAAACACATTGATTGGTTGCCTCCTGCACTTGCCCCACCAGGGCTTGTGCTGGGGAGAAGCCTGCAATGGAGGTACGTGCCCTTGACTGGAATCGAATCCAGGACTCTTCAGTCCACAGGCTTATGCTCTATCCACTGAGCCAAACTGGATAGGGCTGATTGTTGTTTTAAATAAATAATAGAGCTGAAGTGATTTTTCTATATTATTATGTAAGGAAAGGTTTTCCTTGAGTTGAGTTAGCAGTAATGGGGAAGAATGAGATGTACACCTAGTCTCTGTTGCCGTACTTGGAAACACACATTTATTAATTGAGCAAAATGATGATGAGAGGAAAAATGTTAATCTCTAGGATAAATATATGATCAAGAAATAAAATTACTTTTTTAAAAAAGTGATGAGAATAATTGACATCTTTTCTTTTGGCTAATATGAAATAAAATTTGGCAAATAGATTTAAAACATCTTAAAATTTCCTTAAAGGTGGAAATAAACTATTCAGGCTATAAATTAAATGCTCAGTAATGACCATGAGGCAGGCTGCAATAAATATTCCTTCTGTTTTCATAAATTATTTCTCTATCAGTAGAGAAGCTTTCATGACAAATAAAAAAGCCCAGAGCAAAACTAATTATGATATTTACATCTTAGCTTTGAGATTGACTTGATAGTTATTTTTTATTGTTTCTGCCCAGCCCCTTTAAAGGGAAAGGAGATTTAATAATAAAGTACTTTACAGCACTATTTATGGTCACCAATTAAATCTGGCACAGTTGAGGTGGCTTTATTTTGTAAAGTTCATCATTAGAAGACAGGTTTTCATGATTTTTCTATTAATATTCCATTATGACTTGGAAATTTTTGTCCTTGAAATTCTACGTTATTAATTTAATTGATCTAGTCACTGGGGATCCATTTCTCTTATCTTTGTAATCAAATAACTGAGGGTTAGGCAGGTGGTAAGCAGAAATCCAAGAGAGGGGGTCTAGCTCGGGGTCAAAGAACCCTTTGTCTTTTGTGACTATCCTCATGAGCCTTCCTTCCTGCCTAGCTGATCTGGGGCAAGGTGTGTTAGCACCCTATGTTAGAATTGGCCATCACAAACTCTTAAATTTTGATCTAAGCTTGGTATCTAATTTTGTAGTCTTTTTTTTGGGGGGGGGGATTAATTCTTATCTGAGGATATTTTATCCATTGACTTTTTTTTTAGAGAGAGTGGAAGGGAGAGAGAAAGGCAGAAACATTGATGTGAGAGAAACCAGGGCCTGGGCCGGGGAGGAGCCTGCAACCAAGGTACATGCCCTTGACCAGAATCAAACCCAGGACCCTTTGGTCCACAGGCTGACACTCTATCCACTGAGCCAAACTGGCTAGGGCTAATTTTGTAGTCTTTTAAGTGCTAGTTAACTCTAACAGTCTAAGGGCCAGTGGTAGCTATGTTAGGGCAAAGGCAAAAAATAATTTATAGTCTGATTCAGTTGGTATCTTCAGGCCAAAAACATAAACCAGAAGTTGATGATGTAATTAAACAAAAGTATAGAACACAATGCCAAGGTCTACTGAGATCACAATTTGAATTGAAGGAGAAGAAACCTCTAGGAAGGCTTTCTTCCACTTCCTGACCTTTTCATATTGTGAACAATAAGAACATCTAACCTCGTCAGGTTTTAAGGAGGGCTGTTCAATTTGTCTCCCTGTAAGTAAGGTACAACTGAGGTCAGAAAATATTAAAAGCCTAAAGTGTCTAAATTGATGGGTAAACATTCAGTAGCCTTTTAACAAGTTGAAAAATGCATTTTCTGGAGACTCTTGACAAAGGAAGTATCTAGTAGTAGATTTTGTTTTTCTAAGACAAGCACAGATAAAGGTCAGCAATCATTAGTGATTTTGACCTGCTGTTGGTAGTTGGTTATTCTTCATAATGGTTGGAGAACCAACCATTAAAAGGACTATTTTCAGTCTTTATCATAGTATCTTATGTATCTACTGTCTTCAGCTGCAAAATACATTTTTCAAGAATAGTTACAATTCAGCAGGAATTGGATGCCCAACATATGAAAGGAATGATATACAAGTATACTACTTCCACTGGCATTGTCACTAGCAGTTGAAGACACACGTTTTGTCCCATCATGTGTGTCAACATTACCTATTTGAAAAGAACCAATTTCTCAGTCAATAATTTTATACCTTGGGAATAACTCAGAAATAATAACTTAGGAATATCTGTATTGAGGCCAAAGAAAACAAAGGGATGTGTTGGGAGAATAATGCAAACATATTAAAAAACAAAAACTAGATAGTAAATGTGATTGTGGGAACTGTGGCCTGTTACAAAGCTGTGAGGCAGCTGCCTCACAATGTGAATCAAGGTGTTCTTTACCTGAACTATATTGTTTGACCTTGTTCTCTCCTCTTCTCAATATTGTTTCTCCACTCATGGGAATCTCATCAGTGAGGGAGCTAAAGTCAAGAGAAAAAGAAAACATGGTCTAATGATAACCCATAAAAGAACCTTGGCTGAGCCCATAAAAAGAAAAGAGTTTTGATTCATTAAAGAACTTTAAGTTGGGAAAAATCTTAGAGGTTATCTACTTCGACCTTATGATTTTATAGATGAGGAAACTGAGGTTTATTCATTGTTAATTAATTCATTCATCTACTCAGGGATTTTGTTTATGACCCACTGAGTTTACATTCTAGTGGGGAGACAGTCAAAATAGGTAAGTAACTAAGTTTAGATTGTGATATATGCTGGGAAAAAAACACATCAGGATGAGAGTGAGTGTCATCTAACTGTTGGATGGATGGTGAGGAAGCCTTCTCTGAGGTGGTGGCATTTGGGCTGCTACCTGAATGATCAGCAGGAGCCAACCACAAAGCATTCCAGCAAGAGGGAGCGGCAAACACAAAGTCCCAAGGTAGGAATGAGCTCAGTAAAACTTGAGCAACAGAAAGAAGGTTGGGTGGTTGGAGCTTGGTGAACAAGAGGGAAAAGAAGGGGATACAATCAGAGAAATGGGCGAGGGTAAGATCATGAAGGCCTGTTGGCTGTGGTCACAAGTTTAGCTTAAGAGAATCTAATCAGAAGAGCTGAGTGTGATGAGTTTTAAGCAAGGGAATAGGACTGTGACTTCCCCAAACAGAATCACCTGCTTTAGAACATTTATTCAAGAAGCATTTATTTATTGTCTTCTCTATGCATAGTATAGTGCAACATGCTATGTGCTGAGGAGTTATAGAAAGACAATTTTGGACATCCTTCTTGCCTTTTAGAAGTTCAAAATTTGGTGAGACTATAAGACTCACAAATGAAACAAACAATTGATGTTTTACCTATACAACATATCAAAACATGAAACATGATGTGGCCCAATGGGAAGGAACTCTGGGTTAAGAATTGGAAAAGCTAATTGAATCTGCTTCTCAAAGTTTTGGTTTTGTCTTCCAATAAAAGGAATAATAATGCCTGCCCTGCTTCTCTCTTCAGAGTAGTGTGGTAGATAAAAAAAAGATAATGTTTGCAAACATGCTTTGGAAAGACACTTTCAAAACCATCAAGTACTATACAAATGTGATGAGAGTGTGTAGTATAGGTAGCTAGGCTTGAATAAGGGACCAGATTATGGGGAGTCTTAAAGAGGTTAAGAATTTTATTTGGGGGGTAAAAGAGAACTCTTTAGAGGTTTTTAAAAAAGGGAAAGCCATGAACCATAGTAGTTTCATTCATCCATTCATGAATACATGGAAAACTGAGTTGGGAGGAAGGAGAAAAGGAAAAGATTGTACTCAAGGTTTTGAATTCTAATTCCTGGGAGAGGGGTAATTCTATTGCAGGAAATTCTGTGAAGGGGCCACTATTCATGGATAGATAATGAGCCAGGGTCTGAAAACATTAATAACCAGGAGATGGCATACCCATCAGGCAGAGCTGTGCTGCAGGGAGGTGAGGATCCTAGGCAGGTGGCTCAGATTTGATGATCATCGCATTTCGCAGTTAGTTGAACTATGAAGTAGACTCTGTTAATGAGTGGAAGTAGGTAGAGAAAGTACTGAGAAATGAGGACTGAGTATCTTTTATACCCAGAAATCAAAACAAAAGAAGTAGACAGAATGACAGGTAGGGAATAGGACTGAGGAAGCACAGATGTTCTTTTTCCTAGGAATGCCTTGTCTGCTTTTCCTTCCTTGTGAATCTTGACCTTCTGAACACCACTTGAACTTCTGGACCCAGCTCACATTCTCCAGGACATTTTCTTTGGCTTGGTTTGTTGCGTTAAAGGATCCAAGACATGCGACTCTGACACCCAGTGTATCTTCTAGTAACATGCCATGCCTGTTTGTTAATTACTGGATTCTTTTCTGACTTCCCTACTGGATTATACATTTCCTGAAGGCAGAGATGGTGCCAACCCCAGTGCCTAGCATAGACTTGACTTCATCAAGAAATAGTTGACAAATGACTGCATCCAGAAGCAAGAAAGAAGGTGGCTTTGAGAAGAAGCAATGGTGGACAGAAGTAATACACAGTGTGGGAATATTCAGTATTGGTGGGAATGTTTGATTCAAGGTTAGGAGTCATTAGAGATCTTCAAGAGGCAGAATTAGTAGAATAGGATTGGAGTGGCCTGATGGAGATCTCATTGTAGGGGGTAGAGAGGGTTGAAGAAAAAATTGGGTGGTGATCAAATAGAGATGGAGGGGTCATCTGCACCCAGAGTTTGGTGGAGAAATAAAGGAGATTGGGGGAGAAGAAGAGGTTTTGTCCATTTTTAATTTTTCTTTTGTTTTTGAGATGAAGAAAAGCAGAAATCGTGGATAAATCCCCCAAAATAATAATTAGCTATTACTCCTACATAATGCCAGACATTCAGACATTTTTGACATTGTGCTATCCACCTTCACCTGGAAAATTCCTCTCAGGCACAAATTAGAACAGAATGTGGTAGCACCATATTCCATCCCGAGCTGTGACTAAATGCTCTGCCGATAGTCAGTCTAAGGGCTTTTTTAACCTAGATGGCAACTGCAAGTTTTAATTTATTATTTATGAACCTCTACAGCTGTACTTCCACGAGAATGAATTGCTGGTTCATTTATCAGGTGTGAAGGAGGGGATGTTAACAGGTAGGCCTGAGAACTAGGGAGAAAGGATAACCTATTTAAATCATTGTTGGTGAAGGTGTGGAGAGGTTCCTGACAGGACAGTGAGGTAAGGTAGAGGGAATGCCAAAAGCTGATTGATGTCCCTCCTTTGGGTCAGAAAGTGTAAATCTCTTTCACAGAGATTTGAGGTTGACAGCATTTGCTCCTTCAAAACTTTATTGGCAGGTATGTTTAATTGCCGTCTCATTTATTCCAATTAAAATAGGCCACTGGCTCAGGTATATCTGTGCCTGGATTTTCAGACTGATAATCTCCTGTCCACCTTTCAAGACCTAGCTGGAAGGCTACCTCCTTTCCCTAAGTCTCTTAGTAGATGCAGTGGTTTTCTTCTCTATATTTCTTCAGTACTTGGTGCTGTGTACACTGTGTGCTGTCATAGTCTATTTTGGACACAATGTCTTTTCTGGTAGACTGAGCTCTTCTAGGTCAGGGGCCATATTTTAACACTTTCTGTATCCTTGGCATCTTGCACAGATCAGCCAAACAGGCACTTAATAGCAGTTTGTTGACTGAATGAATGAAATGAATGAGTTAATGAATGAACTGACCTTATACAAACTTAGATTTTCTCAAACACATAGTTGGGTGATAATTTTCTTTTTAAGACCACCTGTGATGAAAAAAGAGGCAACTGTGGGGTGAGGATTAGGCAAGAAGAGATAAAGAACCCAAGCGATGAGTAGTAGTTTCAGGAGAAGGAACTACCAGGAGGTAGGTGAGGAAGTGGGTAAAGGAGGCTGTGGGACTGGCCAGGGTTTTTGTGACTCCTAAATGGTATGCCAGGGAGGCACCAAAGTTATGGAATTTGTGTGGAACAATGATGAAGCTGAGTCAGGCTCATCTACACAAGGACAACTCTGGTGGAAAAAAGTGAGCTGTGTGGAACAAAAGTAATTTTCAGAAGTCCACAAAAAGATGTAAAGAAAACTTCACAAAGGCAGAAATTGCTGTAGAAGTTTCTAGAAAACAGAGGCTGACACATACTTGCATGTAGCAACAGCTTTATCATTCAAAATGTTTTTCTCTTTTCTGGTAAAAACTATGGTTTCTTCTGTGCTGCACTGGAGGACTCTGCCCAGAAGATATAATAACCTTTGGTCTTACTGGAATATAATGTTTCATTTATTTACAAGAGTTTGCTTCTCAGAAGTTCAAAAATATTGAAACCAGCTAAACTGTTTAAGGTTTGGCAATATAACGTTACATTTATATGAAAATATAATACATTTAAATGTAAATTCAATTAATCCATTAAATGGTTTATTTGAACTATAGTGGAACCTAATGATTATATGAACAAGTCAAATTACAATTGATATAGTTCATGTTCCATAAATTAATGAGTAATTAAACATTTGTAAAGGTTTAAAAAGTCAAACCTTAATGATGGTGTTTGGATATATTTTCTCTCCCCAGTATAGTACATTTCACCATTTCTTGAAATTTTCAGGGAATTTGTCATCATTAATTGATGTGAACTGAGAATGGCTGACACATAATTTGGGTGTGGATTGCTGAATGAAGGCAATAAGAGTTTCCTGGCCTTGCAAGTGCATGAGAATAAGATCAGAAATTTGGAGATAACCCTGTGACCTAGAAAAATATTTCCTGCAATGGCTTATCTGAAGACCCAAGTGTGTTTCTGTGTTTAAATGGCATGTAGTATGTAACTGTCCCAGCCTTTGGTGGCTCTTTGGAGGCCCTAAAACAGGGGGTAATACAAAGAGCATTGGGCTTGAGTCCCAGCTTTGTCACATATACTCTGGGTGATATTGAACAAATTATTTACCTTTTTCATGCCTCAGTTTTATCATCTCCAACATGAAGCAGTTTATATTTGCCCTATCCACTTTACAAGTATGAAGTTATAAAAGTTATAGAATGCTATAACTAAAAGTAAACATATCCATCAGACATAAACTCTTCACTTTCTGGGTCAATCCAAGAAGGCAGAACGAGACCTCTCAGGACTGACACTGATCGAATGTGTATGGCCTCTCACCAAGGAGGGATCCAGGTGCATATTTCCCAGACTCAGAGTCTCTTTCTTGATGGAGCATCTTCTGGGTTTAATGTTCCAGGGAATATACTTCGGGGAAATGTTGGTACAATGGCATCATGGACAAAGTACATTAGGATTATAGGAGATTCCAACAAATGATGGAGGACCTTTTGAGAAAGACTAATTTCTGAAAAACAGGCAAATGATTAATTCAGTCATCTATACTAATAATAGTCTAGGTGTTCAACATGCCCTCATGCATCACGCCCTAACATCGTCACAAGATGTCAGTCACATGATGGCCATCACAAGATGGTCACGCGCACAGTGGAGACGGGGTCCAGCAGAGGAGGTGGATCGCAGCAGAGGAGGAAAGTTGGGAGTGATCAGGCCGGCAGGGGAGTGGTTAGGGGGCGATCAGGCTGGCAGGCAGGTAGCAGTTAGGAGCCAGCGGTCCCGGATTGTGAGAGGGATATCTGACTGCCGGTTTAGTTGGACATCCCCCAAGGGGTCCCATATTGGAGAGGGTGCAGGCCGGGCTGAGGGACACCTCCCCCCTCCTGTGCATGAATTTCGTGCACCGGGCCTCTAGTGACTTATAATCACAAACATATGGAGACTGGGTTATATGGATTATAAAATAAGAAAAATTTAATATTAAAATAGAACCATTTAGCCAGATCCATTGACTACTATCTTCTATGAATTTTGTGGAACTACAATGGAAAGCATCATAAGATCCTACTATGCCATGTAGATTATTTTATGGCTGTAATGTCACACTCATGGTTACTCTTTCTCTCTTTCTATGTAATGATGGCTCCTACTGCAGAACATCATCACTGCTCTTTGACCAGTTCTTTTACCTGCAGTCATCTGGTGGCTTTCCTGTCATAGTGGTGAGGGCAATCAGGTCTACAAACACTGGTTGGAGTCCCTACTTGAGACTCACTATTCCTAAAGGAAGGGAAGACTAATTCAGTCTCTTATTAAAAAACCTTAATAAGGTTGTTGGCAGTTTGAGTCCACATAGCTAAGAAATATGGAAACTAGGACTCCAGAGAATTTTTGAATTTGGAAAATTGACTTTACCTTTCATTGTTTCAGTTAGATGGTTGGGTGGTGATGGTTGATTTATGAACCTGTTGAAAGCTACGCACCTTTTCCATAGAAAAATACATAGAATGAGTAGAATCTGGTGACTTATAAAAGCCCTGTTTGTGATTACTCTTTGTTTAAAGCTGGAAAACTTTGTATTTAGAAATACTCTTTGTGTTTTAAAACTAACCTGACTTGTTTTATTTTCCCAAAGAAAACTTTAGAGTGTTGCATTAGGAAGATAGGTTGGGGGAATACTGGGTCCCTCCTCCAAGGTTATTTCTGTTAACTGTATGTTGGAATTGATTACTTCATGTTTTTCTGGTTTGAACTGGAGGCTTGCTTCTTTCCTTCTCATGGGAAAAGGAAGTTTCCCTTTGAAAGAAAGAACTTGGAGAAATCTTTAGTTGAGGACTCATTTGATTTTGTATTTGCAATAATACCCTAATATATTCCAAAGGAGAAGATTTGGATTCACCTGTCAGAACAAGGCTTAACTATTTAACAGTGACTAGGTTTGAAATCATACCACTCAGTTGTTTCTGAAGATATATATCTATTAACCACTCCTTTCAAAGTGTCTGCCAACAAATGTCAGGGGGAGCTATAATTTACAAGATCAGGAAATGTTTCAGAGATGATCAAAGCATCGCACGCAGGGAGAGGAAATTTTAGAGGTGTCTTTGAGCCAGCACAAATTTTTCTTTCCTGCTTAAGTTAGAATCGCTGGGCCACAGAAACATGTTAAACCTCACAGTTCCTGGAGGGAGACCAAGATGGCGGCATAGGTAAACACCGCAGACTGCTGCCGCAAACAACCACTTCAAAAATACAACTAAAAGATGTTTCAGAGATGATCAAAGCATCGCACGCAGGGAGAGGAAATTTTAGAGGTGTCTTTGAGCCAGCACAAATTTTTCTTTCCTGCTTAAGTTAGAATCGCTGGGCCACAGAAACATGTTAAACCTCACAGTTCCTGGCACATACCTGGTGTGTGTGCCCTCTAAAAATGAAATCTACTTATGATGTAAGTTGGAAAATTTAGGATAATGTCCAGAATACTGTAATGGGTATGGTTGTTTTATATTCCACATAAAATTATGGATGCATCAGTATTTTGCAATATGTAATATCTACCCAAACTTGGCACATTTTAGTTATAGAAACGTACCATAGTACAATGGGGGAAACCAGCAGAACTCAATATGCGAGGTATGAACTAAGCAGCTTTACTTTAGTGCTTAATGAAATAATTGTGTACTGGAGGGACTGATGAATCCAAGACACATGGGAATGAACTTGAAGTTAGGTCTAGTCTTAGACACAGAAGTAAAATGCAGACCAAATAATTTCCTATAGCTTTGCTTAATTCCAGGAAAAGTGAAAGACTCAAGTAGAGGGGCTATTTATAATTCTTTTTTGACTTCTCTCTCAGTGAACAAACTCCCTTTCTGTTTGAAGAATTCTACACCTTATCAATCCTAGTGGGAAAGAGAGAACATATTCCACTATGGGCGTGGAAAAGGCCAGATGAGTGCTGTGCCAGCCTCCCTGAGAGCCAGGGGCAGGCAGGTGACCTGGCTTCCCTGCTTTAGGTCCAGTAGGTAGGGTGACATAGAGGCAGGGACTGCTAGGACTCCATTCTGGTATGTGTGTGTATTGGGGGAGCCTGGGAGAAGGGAGTCTAGCTACAGGGTCCTGCAGCCTGCATTGGAGATGCCAGTGGTTTAAGTGGCTGGTGCATGGCCAGCTTTTGGTGCACGGCCAGAGCCCTGAGAGCAGCGGGGTCCTCACAGGACAGTGTGGAAATGGGTTTGGGGGCACAGAACTCAAGCTTGGTTCTTGACTTAGAGAGTAGACTTTTAAGAATTCCTATTCTGCCTAAATTAAAATTGTTTCTGTTCTACTAAGAATCCTGACAAATATAATCCTATTTGATTGTGTCATATTTTAAGTGCCCTGCTGAGAAGCCACAAAGCCAGGCTTTCTCAATGCTCCATACTGAGCATGATTGCCCATCCTGCAGAGAAGACATTGGAAAACATTGCCAACTCGATTGTGGTGCTTAACATAACATATCTCCAACTTACAATTTTGACATTTGTCTCTTACTCATGTTGTGTGACAACATCATATTTCTACTGTGAAGAACATTAGACAAGAACAGAAAGTTACACTCATTTCCAAAGAAATGATACACATCTACCAGTCAGCAAAAGCCAGAACCAATTAAGGGCAGGAAAAAAACAAACGCCCTTTCTGTTTGAAGAAGTCCACACCTTATCAGTCCTAGTGGGAAAGAGAGAACATATTCTACTATGGGCGTTTGTTGTTCCAAGGTCTTTCCAGACCAGGGTCCTCAATGCTAGATGTTCATTAGAATTCCTTAGGGCAATGGGAAAAATTCTTCATGCCCAGGCTCCACCCGACCCAGATCAATTAAATTGGAATTTCTGGAATGGGGACCTAGACATCAGTATTTGATTTTATTTTAAAATTTTAATTATTTACTTATTTTTAATCCTCACCCTAGAATACTTTTTCCATTGATTTCCAGAGAGAGAGAGTGGAAGGGAGGGAGGAAGGGGAGAAAGATTGGAGAAACATCTATGTAAGAGAGACACATCGATTGGCTGCCTCCCACACACACCCCTACTTGGGCTAGGGAACCTGCAACTGAGGTAGGTACCCTTTCCAGGAATCCAACCACAATCCTTCTGGTCCCCGGGCCTTCTAACTACTGAGCAAAACCAACCAGGGCTCGGCATCAGTATTTTAAAGTTCCCTAGATGATCTTAATGTGCAGCCAGATTGTGATCCACCCTAACTAGAATCTTTCCCTTGCTCTAAGCTTTGGGTGTGGTTTCAGTATCATGTGTACAGAGAGGTACTATCGACTTCTCTGTAACATATATGCCCTGAGATAGGACTGACCTTTTTGACTTCCATATCATATTGCCCTGCTATCAGATTTGGTGAAATTGAGCACTATCTTTGACATGTCTCCTTTTACCTTTGCTGCTTTCTAGGTTTCTCTGGCCTGCTGAATGGCTGGCTATGGATGCTTATCTGCATATAATAAAATTCAATTCATTTTTCAAACTATATTCCATGGACTTATATTCCAAATACATTTGTCTGCCCTTCATTTCAAATTTCGGTGTCTTTAGGCCATTTAGATAATTAAATTTTATATGTGTGTGTTTTTTAAGGCACCAGAGAATACGTTACTGTGTTTAATTTTAGACATTAATTCATTCTGTGTGTTAATAGGGCAGTCTTAAAATGTGTCAGTCTACCTTTCACAGTGATTGGCTTTAGTTGGTTTTCCACTTCAGAGTTTGGGTTTGGATTAAAAATTAAATATGCTTTAACTCTTCTCATTATAACATTTTGCATACATCCAATTAAATTTTACTAATTAGCTTTCTACCATCATTAATGTTTAAATGTTGTGTGTTCAGGCAAAGTCACTGTTAACTTCCAACTATTCATATTGCCAATTATCTTACAATCAGGTTTTATTTCG
>NW_005356905.1:267483-316620 GCF_000412655.1 Myotis brandtii | reverse complement strand
TCTGGATTGTCTCTACTGTAACTGAAGTGTAGCTTGAGGTTGAAGATGCATTTACAAGATTTACCACTTAATCAGAAATGTTAGAGAGATAAAGATAATGTCTTTTAATCCTTAAGTGATGAAAACTGGAAATCTGTTCATATCTACTATTTAATAAAAATCAGAATTTCTGATTCAAATGACTCATTTTCTATATCCATATTCAACTCTATAAGCTCAACAGAAATTTTACTCTTCACTTGTACACAAAATCCATGTAAAATTGAATTTATTCTAGATATGAAACACCCAAGGAGTGAAATTCATTCTCCAATAGGGATTCTTCTAATGAGATGGCTTTTCCCACTTTCTGCTTAATTGTTTCACTAAAAGAACAGAGTTTAACCATGGTAGAAACTGTTCAATAGTAATTGAGGTGCCAGAAATGAAAATAGCTTATATTATACAGGGGAATAAAGGATGAAAGAATTGCCATTGTCATGTATTTTTTTTTCACAGAAAAAGGAAAGCTTTATAAGTTGAAGTTTAGTTTTAGTCTGAATATACACATTTGTGATACATATATGGCATTCTTTGAGTAATTGATGGGTAGTCAGTGCACATTACATTGTCATGGGATCATTGAAGTTACAATGAGATAATACATTTCTTGAGGATTCAGACTATGTCTTTTCCTTGGCATTTTATTTTTTCATCTGTAAAACAAGAGGATAGGACAAGATGATGGCTAAGGTCTTGCTGATCACCACAACTCAAGTTCTTGGCCTTGCTCTCTAAAGCCTAGCACAAAATTGAATTGTTAATAAATATTATAAATATACCAATATGAATGATGTTACTATATTTCACTGATTCAAAAATAGACTTTTTGTTTCACATTTATCATCTCTGGAACAAAATGCATCTTATGATCAATGATGTATCAATTTTCAATTGATAGTGGGTTCCTTGTATTGTTGCCCCCACTCTTAGTAGCATACACTAATGGTGCATCTTATAATAAAGAGGGGGCTTAGATTCAATAAAATAGGGCACTTATTCTCACTTTTTCCCCAAAAAGAATTTGAAGCAATTTATCAAAGTACAAAAAATCAGGTCAGATAAATAGATATAATGTAAAATTAAAATAAAACCAATATAAAGTTAATTTAAAAAAACATATTATAAGGGCTTGTCAAAATGCAACTATGGGTTCTGCATTTGGCTAAATTTTAATGGTAACTGAGGCCAAATGGGAAATAAGAATAATCCTTTCTTTCTAGAAAAAGCTTAGAGTAGAAGTCTGTGTAAATTCTTTAATATGCGATAAACATGCTCTCCACAATCCAGTTTTCCTATACCAAGATTCTCTAGGATCTTAGGAACCTCCCTCCTGCTTTCCCAGGCCCCAGCAACATTTTTATTTCCTTTATAAATTTCTTACCCTGACCACACTATATCTCATTTGTCGCTACCTATTCATTTCAGCTTATCAGAAAACCAATATTTAGTGCGTTTCACTAACGAATCAGTAATTGGAATTGCATGTGCTACAAGAGCAAACACGTCCCCGACTTTATGTCCTGTTTTTTTTCTCAACCACAAATTGATAAGATTAGGATGATGCTATTTTAGACCTAGAAGTCAAACAAATGGTTAATGTTTAGAAATACCTTGACGTGTTGCATTTATCGTAGAGATTATCACAGCAGTAAGACTATTTAGAATTTATGGTTATTTCATCCCCCCCCCCCTCACAGATTGTATTGATATATGTGCCTAGATTCTGGTGTTTATCATCACCTTGACAGTGTCTAGTAACAGGCTGTGGAGAAAAATATCCGTCTGGATAAAAGTGACGTGTCATGGGCTGATTGTATGGCTCAATGTTACGATGGAGCAATGGGGCTGTCTTGATGAAGTAATCCTTCCCTTGATCTATTAAAAAATAAATTTTCAATTTTCCATGTTAAATCTAATAGAATTATGAGGTAATTTTATAATTTTGCTCACAGGATTTTTATCTGCGTTGAAATATTTTTTTAAAAACAACATTGGGTTATTGCAAATATTTCTATACAACTTTTATCAGCACCTTTATTAGTTTATTGATTACCTTGTTCTTGATTATAATTATATCCGATTAATCATTTGATGTATTTAACTGCACTCCACTTTTTGTAAGTATGCTAGTTACATATCACGTATAAGTGAAAATTCTTGTGAAGTTTTGTGGGAATGCATTGGAAGCTGGCGATGCTGAGTGGCATTTAATACAACTCAGTACAAGATTATGCAAACCTTGAAAAATCATTTATTCCTATTTTCACAGGGCTTGTTGTATAGTCAGGATACAATCTTGTTGAATAGTCAGGAAAACCGTTTGACTTGGTAATAAAGAAACTGAAGATGTTTTCCTATAGAACAACTAGTACTTGAAACAGAAGCATCTGTCAGTTGACGTACATCTGCGATACAAGCTCCGCTTCTGCTCAACATAAGGTTATCTGAGAGTTGTTTTAGTTGGACATGAAATGGGATGTCCATGACAATTCAAGGCCAGCGGTCCATGTGATTCTATAATTACTTTTGCCACTTTGCTTTTGTGGAGTCATTCATTATGAGGCTGGTCTTATCTTGTCATACCTCCGTGTCATTAACAATGTTTCAGTGTATTAGTGACCAAATGCAGGTTAAACGGCTGGCGATTAGAGTGGGCCAGCTGCCAGCAGACTGAGTGGCATTTGAAACTTTGTCATGGTTTAGTGAAGTTCTGTTACATTACAACAATAATATTGGAATCATGAGAAATAGACCTTTCTCTAATGCATAAGATCCATGAAAATGGAAGGGTCCATACACATAAACAAAGCCAATCGGGTAAACAAATTATAAATAATTACATTTTCTAAGTTAAAATAAATTGACAATTTAACATTACCCTAACTTTTCATTGTAATAAAAAAGTAATAGTCTCAGCTTTTAAAGGGAACAGAAAGAAAAAAGAGCCTGAACCAAAACTCAACACTGAGATGTGATGGTTTGATGTGAAATAGCATCCATTTAAGCTCAACTGTTTCGGATTATCAGTTCATGTGTATGAACTTAGTGTTTTGTTTGTATGAATTTTAGTGAATGTTTTTTAGCTCCTTCCTCCTCTGCCTTCCTTTCACCCCTACTTCCTTTCTCTCCAATGAGCATTTATTTCTCAGTTGGTCTAACTTTCCCTGGTGAAGGTCCAAGTGAAGGTGTTATGTTAAGGGTAGGGTTGAATTTAAGTAATGTTGTTTTCTGTTACAAAAATAAGGGATGGTTCATTTCCTTTTAAAACACAATTTATCTTTTTCTGGACAAAATTACATTTTCGGTCAGATAAAAATGACATTGTTTATTTGGTAAGGTTTTAAAAAACTTAAATTAGGATGCCTCTTCAACTGAATTAAACATCTTCAGATTCATTTATTTTCAAAGCTATAAATTGTTTTTGCTTTTGTGGGTTGGACTGTAAACTATATAACTAGGTAATTTCATGGTGGCACATTTCCAAACCCTTAAAAGATTTATGAAAATGTGGGCCTTTATTGTTTTAAAATAAATTATAGGAGAAATAATAAAAGTCAAGGAAATGAAGTTAAGCATTTCATAGCTACATTAGTAAGATTGCATAAGTATAAAATTTGGAGTGTTAGACATGGAAATGTGAACTTTACCAACCAGCTTAAACAAGATGAACAAGTTGCCATTGCAATGAAAACCAGTTCTGTGGTGTTCTGTGCTTTTTGTCTACCTTGGCATCTATGAAATCAAATGTTTTCAGGTCACTAGTAAAAAATGGAAGCATTAAATCAGGGGGAAAGAATCGAGTTAGCTCAAATTGAGTCTTGATTAACTTGAAAAGATATGTTAACCCTTTTAACCCATCCCCAACAGAGGACTGCGTGTCTGACAACATGCCTGGGGATTTGGAAAGCATTGGAATTGCTGAAGGCATTCCATTCCATTTAGGAATACATATCTGCCCACAAACAACTGGTTTAGAATCAGATTTTATAAATGCTTCTTTTTTTGATAGGAGAAATAAAACACTTAAATGTTACATGAAAGAGGTAAGATCAAATAAGAAACAGTTTCTAAACCTTTTGGCTGGAAATAATGGTTAGATTTTGTCTTTCTTTGTCACATCCCACAAATAACCATGAGGTTCACATAAGAATTTTGACCCTAATATGATCTAAAAGGGAAAAGAATTGATTCAAACTCGTCTCCTGCTGAAAGCAAGTTGCCCCAGATTAAAGGCCAAAATCTTAGGGATTTTTGTGCATGTAAAATCTCTTAACGTAAAATCATGTGTTGTATTAAATTAAATGTAGGTTATTTTGATCATTTTTTACATTGGTGAATTTACTGAAAGGTTTATCATTAAGTATAATAAATTCGATAAATGTTACATCATTTTTCATAGAAGGCATTTCAGAGAAAGTTGAGTCCAAATAATCTAATAATAAATCAAAATGAACAAAAAACACCAAATAAATCTTATATATATATATAATCTAGATCCAGACTGATGTGTAAAGAGAAAATTGTGGAGACAGTGCAATTGGACCATGTAAATCATTTTTAAAGAATCAAGTTCACAGCTGGCTGTCTGGACTTGGGCCATACGTTATTATCTGAGAATGTTCTTTTCTTCTTTCATCAAATTTTGCAAATGTATTACAACATTTCATCTGTCAGTCCTAATACTGAAAGGCCATCTAAGCCTTGAAATTAACCACATTCTGTCTTATAAGTAATATCATGTGAGTGGGCAAAAATCTCTGCTAGCAGGCCCCAAATCCTACATAAATGAGAGAACAGCTCATTAATAAATAGTTGATTCAAAGGGTGGGGGTCATGTGCATTACTTTAAAGTTACTCATATTGGAGATCCAGTTTTGTGTTTTTGGGTTTGGGTGGTATCTTTAAATGTATATACTTAAATATAAGGACTTAATAAAATATTATCTATCTAGAAGTCTGTTTTTATTATTGATAATTGCACAGGTCTTCCTTTCCAAATTAGTGGACAATTATGATTTTTTCAGCTTTCACTATTTTTTCAAATGGCTTTTTTTTTAAGTTCAGAGTTTGTCTATGGATCTGTAGACATTGTTATAGATTGGACAGAATGCAAAAAAAAAAAAAAGACAAATGAACCACTGTCTGAACTAACTAAATTAGCCAAATTAAAAAAAATGAACAAACCAAAAACAGTGACATGCAGTGAGTTAAAATAACAAAAAGGTAAAAGAGATAATAAGGATAAACAATTTTTAGCTAATAGTATCAAATGCAATGTTGAGAAAATTAAGTAGAGGAGGTTTATGTTTCCTTATTCAAAATCATTTATGAGACAGTCAAATACGTATTACCAAGAAAATGGAACAGAGAACAAACAGATATTAAACCTTATTTACTTACTGTACCAAGTTGTATTGGAAATTACAGTTCTGTTTAAAAATGTCTCATGAAGAGCAACAAATTATAACAGTCCTGAATTATAGCCAAGTGTTAGTGTTTAACTTTGTGCAGTTTTCATACTAAACCAAATTCAACAAGTATGGTTCCCCCTGTCATTCTTCTAATATTGCCATGCTCACAAAGGAGGAGAGCTGACTTCACTTTAGGGAAGTTATCCAGATGGAGTTAATGCACCTATTAGTTGAGGCTGTAAATCTTACTCCAGTCTTTGTTTCAGAAGACAGGTAAAAACCGTACTAGCAGTTCTCACACTTCAGCATGTGTCACAACCGCCTGGAGAGCTCGCCAATAGACAAGACCCATCTTTGAGTTTCTGATTCAGAAGGTCTAGGGTTGGGCTGAGAATTGCATTTTTAATAAGCTCCCTGGTGTTGCTGGTCTGGGGACCACTGATATATTCTTACCCCTTTTCCACTCAAAAAAAGGGGTGTGTTTTCGGTCATTGTTTATTTTTTTGAAAATATAAAATCATTATTGTTTCTTATGAACCCAGATCCAGGGCTGGGATACAGATTTAGGACTTTTATTGGTGTGAATTATTGATGTAATCAGGTTTGCCTGTGGAAAGAGCTCCTGAGATATGAATATGGTAACTGTCTGTAGCTTCCCTTATTCTGGGGGAAGATGATTTTCTATGGGAGACTGCCCACTAAAATATTTTTTAGCATTAAATATTCTATAATAATTCAGCTGATATTTGCTGTGCTCACTCCTGAGCTACATATTTTGTGTTGTTCAACTAATCCCCACAATGGGAGATGATGTAGGTATTATGCCTCATCAGGGTGAAGTGACTTGTGGTCAGTAAATGCAGGACTGAGCCTTCTAACCATTTGCTAATTTTGTTTCTACATCCACATTCTGTCTAGAGAATTTAGGCAAATTTCTCTTGGGAATTAGTTAAAAATCATTCACGATCTTGAAAGCAGTAGTTAAACATCTATGTTGACTTTCCAACCTTCTTTGCTAGCATGGCAGTATTCAAAGTAAGAGACAGCACTGGGAGTCAGATAAGTCACTGGAATGTAGAAAGGTTAATTTATATTAAAAAAGAAATCAAACCACAAATTATCTAAGATACAGATTGGCTCTGTTGCTCTCACTGGGGCCCACATAGTAGGTGATCAGGTGGCTCCTGGGGGCAGGACAGGAAGAGGGTGCTGCCATGTGGAATGGCTGGACACCAGGGCATGTTGGGGACACTGACTCCCATGTTGGTCTTTATTTGCACTGCTTTTTAGTCAAGTGTGTTTATGATTTTTTTTTTAAAAAACTACTCACAAAATAGATAAGCAGTTAATAAGGAGTCCTGTAAAGGAATTAGTTTTAATCTAGAACCAACTATGCAAAACAAGCAACTCATCAGAAAACTGTAGAGTTGGTCCTCTTCCTGCCAGATGGACTCTTCTTCAGCCACTTCACACAGTAAAATCAATGGTGAGCTGCCTGGCCAGCATGGCTCAGTGGTTGAGCATTGACCTATGAACCAAGAGGTCATGGTTCAATTCCAGGTTAGGGCACATACCCAGGTTTCGGGCTCAATCCCCAGTGGGAGGGCATGCAGGAGGCAGCTGGCCAATGATTCTCTCTCATCATTAATGTTTTTCTTTCTCTCTCTTACTCTCCCTTCCTCCCTGAAATCAATAAAAATATATTTTAAAAAATCAATGGTGAACTAATTATACTCTAGCAAGAAGTGCAGCCCAAAATATTCTTTGTCATATGAATTTACATCTAGTATTTTAAAACCATGAACTTTGCCCTAAGCTGATATTGTGTCTTGAGATATTGGCTATTGACAGCATTATGTAATGTACATTTTATAATTTATAATAAATGAACTTGTATGTATCATGGGTGCATGCACAGAGGTTTTTTTTTTCCTGAGAGCTGTATGCAATTTAAAAAATTGAGATCATTTATTGCAACATTGAATTTTTGCAGCTGGTAAGGAAAGATTTTCAAGTGTTTCTGTATGTATATTGATCTTGCTGTCTTATAGACAGCTTTTTGGTCTGACTGAAGTGGCCCTAAGGTTGGTTCTGTCTGTGTAACTCTACTCTTCTGTAAAATGGAAATATGCATAGGGCTGGTGTGAAGATTGAACACATTGAAGTGGGAAACACGCTTAGCACAATGCCAGCCACATGGTAAAGGTGCAATAAGCGCTAGCTCCCTACCCCCTCTGTTATATCACTAGAAGAAGAAGTTGTATTATTTGAGCAGGAACTTGATAGACAGGTTAGTGGTTCCCGTGGCCCAATATTCTTGGGACTCTCAGACAAGACTCTGGGAACAAGTGCTTTAATGACTGAGAGTGCTCTGAGTCACTGGATCATAGAACTTGTTTCCCATCCCGAATTCTCTTGTTTTACTTATAAAAGAGACTCCTGAGCTGCTCAACATATCCTAACAGTAGGTAAGAGAAAAATAGAATATGGAGAACTCATTTAAAGTTACACTATACTTTAAAAGAAATTGTTTCTAGGGTCCTAGAAAGATCTAAAGGGCTATGATTAAATTTCAAAATGACTAGTACATCTCTATTCTGGAAAGGCCTTTTGACACAAGTCTAATAGTTGTCTTTTCAATCAATTTTAGATTCACATAATCTGAAAAAGATTAGGTTCTTGCAAAGTAGAAGAGCTCAATACACTGCTATCATATTTGCAGCAAACCTGGTGCAAGACATCTTTGCAGACTTAGCTCCATGCGCTGACTTCTCCCCCCCCAGCTTTATTAAAATGTAATTGACATATAACATTGTGTAAGTTCAAGGTATACAAGGTGATGATTTGATATATTATGAAATGTTTGCCACATGAAAGATAGTTAATACATCCTTTATAATTACCATTTTTTGTTATTGTTATGGTGAGAACACTTAAGAATTACTCTAATAGCAACATTCAAGTATATAATATAGTATTGTTAACTATAGTCACCATACTGTGCCTTAGATCCTCAGAACTTATTCACCTTATAGCTGAAAGTTTGTACCCTTTGACCACTATCTCCCCATTTTCCTCACCCACCCAGCCCCTGGTAACCATCAATCTGTTTCTGACTTTGAAACTTTTAGATTTCATATATAAGTGAGATCATACTCTATCTGACTTTTTTACTTAATATAATGCCCTCTAGGTCCACCCATGTTGTCACAAATGGGGGAATTTTCTTCTTTTTATGGTTGAATAATATTCCATTTTACACACACGCACACATACGAAACGTTTTCTTCATTCATTCATCCATCCGTGGACACTTAGATTGTTTCCATGTCTTGGCTATTGTGAATAATACTGCAATAAACAGGGGAGTGCAGATATTCCTGGAAGGCAGTGACTTTATTTCCTTTGGATATATATCCAGAAGTGGAATTGCTGGGTCATATGGTAGTTCTATTTTTAATTTTTTTAGGAACCTCCATACTGTTTTCCACAGCAGCTGTACCAACTGCTGACTTCTTTGAGTGGTTTTGACACCTCTGTCAACACTGTGCCATATTTCGTCATAGCTTTTGAATTTTTATGTTTAAATCTTGATTGCTTTTATTTCTCACTTGAGCTGACCTTTTTTCTTTTAACAAGGAAAGCTGTACTTTATTTACTCTTTAATCTAATACATGTACTATTTTTTGTCTTTCTATTTGTCTCCAAAACAACCCAAAATATTTTGCCTCCAAACAACCCTAAACATTTACAAACATAACTGTTGAGAAAATAACTTTGACACAGGTCACTTAAGTAAGCCCTTCCTTTCTGTAATGGATCAAATGCAGGCAATTGTTAACATTTAACATTGGATTGCACTTCATTGAGTTTACATCTGAACAGTATAAACCATCTTGTGTTCCAACTAATAATGTAGTACTGCTTTCTAACAATTTCTCAAATAGCCATGTTTTCTTCAATAGACATACATAATACTTCTATACTGGGATTGATTTTTTTTAAAGCTCATTGTAAATAGCAAGATAAACAACCCATGGACTAAATTCTGTGTAAGTGTGCATACTTTAAGTGGGTTAAAGAACTCCTAATGTTGATATTTCTTTAGCTTGGCAGTAAAACAAAATCAATGCTAATTTAATAGGAGCTCACAAACCAAGTTTTGCTTTCATTGCCCTTTTAAAAAGAGTAAAGGGCTGTAGTTATAAACAGAATTAGTAATTGCTTGGTTGATGAGCCTGTTGAATAGCAGATGATTTTTATTCAATCTATTCCTTTTAAAATCCATTACCTTAATTTTAGATATATTACTCGATAACAAGTACTTGATCAAAATGCTTGCATTAAACCCATTTATAATTTTGCAAAGTGATTTTTAATTCCCCCTAAACACCCTTGTTCCTGGCAGAGGAAAAATATTGCTTGTAGGCTATTCAAAATTGGCTCTGTTTTTTTTTTAGATGATCTTTAATTACACTTTAAAGCAGAATTTCTTTATGGGGAATTGAAATTCTGCTTGTTAGAAAATTACAGAGGGTATTTGGGGATCTTCTATTAGCTGCAGGAACAAATAGAGAGATTAGTAAGACAAATGATCAGTGGCCTAAAAAAATTACCTATGGGAGACAATTATTAGCCCAGGGAAGATCTGATTGTGATCATGAAAGCTGCCTATATTATGAGCTTATCAAACCTGTTTTAGGAGCTGCTGAGGAGAGAATAGAAGGTTTATACTGGCAACTAGGAATTAGTGGAAATTAATAAATTTACTGTGGCCCGTTATCACGCCTCAGTTTATACCCAGGCTGGAGTTAGAGATGAAGAAAGAGGAAGTAGAGGCCCGTGAGCCCAGGACTATGGAGGAGCCACACACTAATGGAGCCAGGGGAAAGGTTTTATGGTGATAGTTTGGAGTAAGAAGGCAGAGTGGAAGGTGTACAAAAAGCAGACAACAATAAATGGAATGCATTTTCTCTTTCAAGAAGTCCAAAGGTGCTCAGAATTTGGGGTAACCATCATGTCACTAGTAATCTTTCTGAGAGTTTCCCATGTCATGGCTGCCTAAGCTGAAAGAAACCAGAGCTGATATGCCAAACATGTTGGGTAGCAACATTATTGGAAGAATATGAACATTTCATGAACGGATTCTTTAGCTGTCTTTACAGATGTTGATATTTCCAACATGAAATCTAATAACCTCTGGGATATACCTAAAGCTAGAGAAAGGGAACTGAGTGAGAATTAAGGGGATGGGGCTGGTGAGGAAATGACCGGGCAGTCTGTATACATTCCTGTCTTATACCTGAGGTTTCACTCTAGTGCAGAAAGCACAAAGGTCACCCAGCAGCAGGTATGTCAGCCAACCTACCCACCTCTCTCAATGCCCATATGAAAACTCTATACCTTAGTAAAAGATCAGGACATAGTAGATGTTCAATAAAAATGTGTTGCCTCAATGAATCAATAATTACATTTATAAAGGATTGCGTTAGATAAAGATTAGTCTTATTTATACATGGATTGATTTTGAAAAATTATGTTAACTTTTTACCCACATTTTTTTTTCTTAAATTAGAAATGAGCGTGCCTTCCAGAGCTTTCTTCCTAAGATTTACAATTTATTTTTAGTCATTGTTTAGGTATTTTGAAAAATTCTGACTACATCCAAGTCAATTTAACTAGTTGTTAAATTTAACTATTTGCTAAACTACTGACACTACTCTGTATAAGGCACTTCATTAGGTGTGGGAATATATAGAGAAAATAAACACATTTTGTGCCTTCAAAGAACTTTTTAAAAATGCACTAGTAATATCTGTATTCCAATTTTATTTTATTTTTTAAATATATTTCTTTATTGATTTCAGAGAGGAAAGGAGAAGGAGAGAGAGACAGAAACATCAATGGTGAGAGAGAATCATTGATTGGCTGCCTCCTGCACACCCACACTGGGGATCGAGCCTGTGCCCTTGGCCGGAATCAAACCCAGGCATGTGCCCTTGGCCGGAATCAAACCTGGGACCCTTCAGTCCGCAGGCTGATGCTCCATCCACTGAGCCAAGCCAGCTAGGGCTGTATTCCAATTTTAAATTGGAACCACATAAAATGATCAACATAAGGCTATGGGAGAATATGGTGAAAGAGGCAGATATTGTACCAAGTATAGTCAGGTTGAATGAATCAATAGTCTTGATCAAAATACTGTAATGGCCGATGATGCTATTTATAGCTCTTCCTTGAGTTCATCGCTGTGCTTCTGGGTGTTGTGTAAGCAAATTTGTCTTTGTAACAGAGGTTATAACCACATAGGTCAAGGAAAGCTTATTTTCCATGGACCAGACACCATCAAATTCTCTGCCAAAAGTTTACTAGGAATAAATGATAAGATTATTAACCAAGTGGAGGAGGCAATTCATTGGCTTCTTTGTTGTTTATTGATGTTCAGCTTGTGGGCTGGCACTACGTTTTATACATTTTTGTTTCAGTCTTGTTTAGTGCACAGAGTGATAGAAAATTAATATTTGATGAATAAATATGTGAAAGGCTGTAGATAACTGTTTCTACTCATTTATAAGTTTATAACGAGGTCATTTGTAAGAGCAAGAAAGCTTTTTGTGGTTGTTGCTGTATATGGCCTAAAAATGCTGCAGCGAGCAAAGGGGCAACACTGCAATCACTTCCGCGCGATCCCCAGCAGAGTTCACATTCTTCAAGGTCAGAGGCTGTCCTGGGGCGCAGTGCCTGTTTGTTTCACAGGTGAAATGATCTGCCTTTCTGAATTTTGAATAAAATGCAGGACATGAATGAGGAGATTATGGCCTCTTAGTTAAGCCATACCTATTCACTTTTTCTTTTTCTTCTTATTTTTTTAATCCTCACCCAAGGATATTTCTCAATTGATTTTTAGAGAGTGGAAGAGAGAGGGAAAGACAGAGAGAAATATAGATGTGAGAGAAACTCATCAATTGGTTGCCTCCTGCCCACGCCCTGACCACGGAGGAGCCTGCAACCGAGGTATGTGCCCTTGGTCAGAATTGAACCCGGGACCCACAGGCCAATGCTCTATCCATTGAGCAAAACTAGCTAGGGCTCACTTTTTCTTTTAAATGAAGAACTGGCTCACTGGGGTTCACCTAATCTGTCTTATTTTTTTCATCCCCTGATGGGAAAACTGAGAGAGACGCTCAGCTCTCTCACCATACTCACACAGGTGTGCAGGCACATACATACACATATACATGCACACACACACAATCACACCAATACACAGAGAAGAGACAGAGCAAGTAATAAAGGAGTGGGGGTAGGAAGACGTTAAAGATTTTTGGCAGTCTTCTTGAGTCTGAAAAGTTCAGTGTCCATATCTGACCAAGGCCATATGGTGTTCTACTCCCTGATCACCAGCTTCATCATTTTATTTCTGAATGATTTAACTTCTGGAATACGTAGGAACTGGTTAACTGAATAAGCAATTCCTGAGAGGGAACCGTCTTAGGAAAATTAGGACAGGCAACTTGAACCTTAGAAACTTTAGTCTGAATGACTAAAGGGACGTTTTCTTTCATGTAACCATGCAGGAGAGCAACACAATTTTAGTTTAAGCTGTCACTGGAATTGTTCTTTAAAAACCTGACATTTATACACCTACAAATACCTCATTTTAAACAATCTAGAGATTCAGTTCTGTTATTGTTCCTTTATTCTGTGCTATAAGAAACTGGACAAATCTAGTGGTAGCAAAACATTGAGCTGACAGTGGGCCCGAGACATGGAGTTTCTGGCACTTATGTGGTTATTTGATGATACCCACAAACTTTAGTTAAAGGTTCACAATTGCACAACATTCTATTCAGAGTAACCCAGAAAAACTTCCTTAGTTTGGCAACTCAGTGACCCTCCTGCACAGCACCTTCAGATTGACCATTGGTATTTCCCAAGTTTGGTGGAGGTTAGAGCTTTGATGAGTCATCCAAAAATATTGGACCTATCTCCCTGGGAGACCACTATGCATTTATTTCCTTCCTTTCTTTATGCTATCCCAAGGGAAATATCCCATCTCTAAAAAGCTGTAAAAATCTTCCTTGCTTAAATGGTAGTGGCAGAAAGAAAAATAAGATACCGTGTTTACCATCAGTGATTTCCACATTGTTGTGTCTTCCAGATGGCCTAGCGGGTTAGATTACTACAATGAATACCATTTTGGATTGGATTTTTGTTGTTGTTGTTGCTCTTTTTTAGTATCCAAAGGCATCAAATTAAAATCTTAGTTTTCTGGAATTTTAACACGGCCCACATTTTGGTGGTGGGGTGGGGGAATGTCACAAAGGGTTTTCCCGTATTGTTATCTCCAAATGCTGCAATGTTAACTGACCACCAGCGTTGTTTGCTTGGGGGAGATAATGTCTTCCAGCTGTTCCGTTAGCACCTCTTCCTTGTTTCTCCTAGATGAGACACCACTTGCTTTTCATTGTAACTGAATAGTTCAATCGGTGTGGACTCTATCTCTAGATAAGAAAGAATTGACTGAGTCTATATTAGGGAGTCTCTCAATCAATTAGAAATCAACTCTGAGCTTCAAGGTGATTGTCATCAAGGCCTAGAAGAAGCTACCAGCCACTAAGCCAGTGGTTCTCAACCTTGGCTGCCCATTAGAATCACCTGGGAATCTTTTTAAAATCCTGATTTCTGGGCCTCATCCTCCAGAAATTCTGTTTCTTTGTTACTAATGGGGGCCACAACATTAGTAACAAAGAAACAGAATTTCTGGAGGATGAGGCCCAGAAATCAGGATTTTAAAAAGATTCCCAGGTGATTCTAATGTGCAGCCAAGGTTGAGAACCACTGCTCTAAGCCAACTGCAGAGAGGTCAGTCTTCTCCTGCAATGTGAAAGCTCTCATATATTATTTTTAACTCAGCTAAGTTAATTTTTTATTATTAATGTAGATATGGAATTAAAGCAAATGCAGATGGGTACCTAGATTCCAATAGTGACCTATTTTACTCAATGTAGAGTCAAGAAAAGGGACAGTCGCCCATCAAAACGCTATACTATAATGGAGCTTTCAATATGCACCCACAAGGGCAGCCCTCCCAATACTCCATATTAGCTTTTAAAATATGTCTTCTTTAGGCTCTCACAGATTTAATAAAACCTCCATCAAACATTGGTGTTGCTGCAGCCCCAAACAATCAAATTTTAAGGACTTGTGAGGGCTCACCTGGATTTGCACGGCCCCAGAGCCAGACGGAGTTTTATTAAACCTGAGCTCACACTGTTGGAGATGTCTGTGGAGTCAAGTGAATGAACAACTGGAGTCGCTCCGTGGAGGGGCAGAGCCAATCGGCGACCCTCCTCACAGGCATCCTATCAACATTGCTTTCCTGTTGTATGTTGCAGTGCTTACCTAGAGTTTTCACAGCAGGATTCATTTAGGATTAACCTAATTGGATAAACACAAAACTGCATAATTTATGGACCAAAATAGTTTTCCCTGGTTGGGTTGCTGACTAGAATTTCCTGTCTCCCTAATGCAGTATTGCAAAGCCCCATACTGTTATAATCAGAATTTCATCTTTGAGTCAATCCAGTTCATTTGCATGATACGATTTTACTATAAGCCAGATGTAGAAATAATTGTTCACGAAGATAGCCTTTTCTTCAAGCAAAGGAATGGAGATTTATGTATGGTTCCCCCCACCCCTTCTAATGGAAATGGATAAGTCCAGTAGCAGAACCTATCATTGTGGGAATTATACTGAATTCTTGTTACTGCCTCCAAAAAAAAAGATAACTTAGGAAAATAATAAATATTGTGGTTTAGATCTTGCTAATGAGATTGGATAAATAAAAGAGCAAATGCTGGGAAGATAGTAACCATCATGGTACTTTCCTATTTAAAAACCCACAATGATTCCTGGTTTCCCATTTGTTGCATCAAGTTTGGGCTCCTTTACTTACGATTCTAGAGCTTGCATCCTCTGGCTGCACCCTTACTGCCCAATCTGATTGACCCTGCTCGTTACTACATGCCCTCCACCAGGGATTGATGAGCAGTGATAATCACTCCCCATGGACCCCGCATATGGTGTCATGCCTCATTTGCTGAAAACACATGATGGCCTTTGCACCTGCTGGCCCCTTCACAATGACCGTCCAACTTCTTCTTTCTGCTGGTTAAATATCAGCCATCTTTACAGGTGCTGCTCAAGACGCATCGTCTCAGGGATAAGAAGCACACTCCTTTCTATGATAAACTTTAGCTTCTGTGGTAGGCTGAAAAATGACCCTCGAAAGATATGTCTACACCCTAATCTCCAGGACCTGTGAATGTAATCTTATTTTGAAAAAGGTCTTTGTAGCTGCAATTGAAGTTAAAGATCTTGAGATGAGGAATTTATCCTGGATTACCTGAGTGGGACCAATGTCATCACCAGTGCCCTTATAAAAGAAAGGGAGAGGGAGATTCAAAACACACAGAATAAAAGGCGGCAGTAAGACCATGGAGGGCCACAAATTGAGGTATGCAGAGAATGAATTCTCCCTAGAATTTCTGTAGGGAATGATACCTGCTGACACCTTGACTTTGGACTACTGGCATCCAAAACCATGAAAAGATAAACTTTTGTTGTTTTAAGCCATCAAATGTATGGGGATTTGTTACAGCAGCCACAGGAAACTAATTAACCTTCTCTGGAAAGTACTGTGCATTTACTCTGGTACAAGTGAGCACCAAATGGTCCCCTAACACTTACTGTGTGACTGCTCTCTTCCAAAATAGATTATAAATTCCTGGTAGGCTCTCAGAGGTAACTGGCATATATTTGGTCCTAGAATATAATTGAATTCTTTTGAAATAATTATTGGTTATTTTTAATATACTGGGAGAGATAAAATGCTGTTTGTATCCCAGTGATCTACTGACAATTGATGTTCTTGCTTCAGGTAAATAGTTCACCTCTAGAATGAGATTGTGGGTCTAATATACTGTTTTCTCTTAAACTGGCTATTGCAACAGTGTGATAAATGCAGGTCTTTGATATGCATTTGCTATCTCTTTCAGTCTTTTTCTCATCTGCAAATCCTCTCCAAAGTGGTGATTTTCTGGTTCCATGTTGCTAACCCATCTGCAGTCCATTCTCATCTGTTACAGAATGTCAACATTATGACTTGCTCCAGCTCAAATTTCTCCTCTTCCCACAAGAGAGGGACCAGAGGCTTATGAGGCTGCAGCATTGTATTTCAGCTTAGCATGCTGGACTTATGCAACTCAAACACGGTTAGTAAAATTAGCAGGAAATACACAATGCTAGACTTCATGAGGCCAATACCTGAATTTCCTCTGATGCCCAGGGCTCCCTGGAGCAGTGCTCACAGTGACTCAACGTTTTTTCACACATGAGCGGAATGGGAATGAAGCTCAGCACTCTCTGCGGTAATCTTCTGACAGTCCTTTAACATGGTTCATTTATAAGGAAGCTGAATTTTCAAGAATTTGTTCCTCAAGTTCAAGGTTTTTGGCCTCATTTTCATTTGTTCGCTCACTTTAACTTTTATTTTGTCACATATGTAACTCTAATAGTCAAAAGTGTAGGCTGATTTTACCCTTTAGAACCTCCCCTGAGATGTATAAATACTTAGGAATCTGAGTTGCAGAGGAACAATTCATCAAAGATTCATCTGGGAGATCTGAACTAGAAAAGTTGGTTCACCACATGGCTAATTTCTAGAGACAGAGATAGAGACATTTGATCCAATTAATCTACAACTGCAATGTAAGGGTGTTAAATAGTAACCCATGGGGTTGGTCTAAAGCAGCCGTGGGCAAACTACGGCCCGCGGGCCGGATCCGGCCCGTTTGAAATGAATAAAACTAAAAAAAAAAAAAAAAAGACCGTACCCTTTTATGTAATGATGTTTACTTTGAATTTATATTAGTTCACACAAACACTCCATCCATGCTTTTGTTCCGGCCCTCCGGTCCAGTTTAAGAACCCATTGTGGCCCTCGAGTCAAAAAGTTTGCCCACCCCTGGTCTAAAGGGAACTTCAATAATGATTCTAAACAAGGGGCTACTGGTATCAAAATAGCTAGTGGTTTCCTATCTGTGTATAGGAGAAGGGCAGTTTAGATACTGTAAAAAGTAATCCCATCACTCACTGCTCTTTATACTGTCCCCAAGCGCATCCTCTTGGTAAGCCTGTGTACAAGATCTGGGGGTTCCTAAGTCTACTTCTGTGAGAGGAATCATGTGTGCAAAATCCTCTGTTTTTCCTGATTTGCTGATCCCATGAATTTATATATTAGAACTAGGCAACCATACTCAGTGTAGCACTTTTGTTAATTTCCCTTAGATAAAGAAAAACCTTCATAGGGGAAGTTCTTTAGCTGTAAAACTAGTTTATTCCTTTTCTGAGTGGTGATCCAACTGGTTTAACTCTTCCAGATATAGTTAAGGTAGGATGGATACAGAAAGAGCCATCCTAATTTACAAAGAGCAATAATTTATGACAACCAAAGTCATCCAATTGGCTTCTGAGTCTCTCCTCAAAGTTCTAAATTAAAACTTCCTTCTCAGCAAACTGCAGGCCTGAGTCTCTCAAATCCGTTATTCTGTAAGAGGAGCCGGTAGGCTATCGTCTCAATAATTTTCACCACTAACCAGGACCACATTCAGGATAGCTAAATTTAAAAAAAATTAGAGATAATTTTAGACATTTTGTAGCATTTATTGGTTTATCAGTGTCCTTTGATTCATATACAGAACCTGTCAATTAAGCATGCCATCTGTTCTTGATCTAGTCTTTTTAAAGTTTCTTTAAATCTTTTGTCAACACACCACATCAAGAATCACAGTGGGCAAAGCCAACTCCATTTTAAGTAGCACAAGAAAGGGCTTCATTGTTTATAGACATTTCTAATGATTTTCTGTGGTTCTAAGATGAATTGGATGCCCACTACCAAATGCAATATGTACTTTACCATCTGCTGATTCCAGAATGTCACCTAGACTTAAAATCACCTTAGGATTCTGGGATGACTTTAGAGAGGAGGTGATTCTTGAAGAGTGACTTTTTCAGGCAGAAGAAACAGCATATTGGAGAGCCTGGCACCTTGGGATACTATAAGTGGTGCATAATGGCTATAGCCCGTTGTAGGTCCAAGCTGTAGCCCAAGCTCAGCCTTGGAAGTTCTCAGCCCAGAGCGTTCGCTCCTTAAATGCAGCAGTCCCTTGCTTCTCAGTTCAGAGAATTGCTTTGGCCTCTGCTGTTCATTTTATGTTGTAAACCTGCCTTCACTTCTTTGTAGGTTTTCTGATTTTGTTCCTTTGCCTTCAGACAAGCTCCTTCCTCCTTCCCAGCCTTGGGGACATTAGCTAGCATGGAGGTTTTCCAGGATTTTTTATTGAGGCTTTCCCCCAAATGATCTCTACTTTCTTTTATTAAAATATGTTTTCATTAATTTTTAGAGAGAGAGGAAGAGAGAGGGATAGAGAGATAAAAACCTCGATGAGAGAAGAACATCATTGATCAGCTGCCTCCTGCACATCTCCTACTGGATGGAGCCCACAACCCAGGCATGTGCCCTGACCAGGAATTGAACTGGTGACCTCTTGGTTCCTGGGTTGAGCCACACTGGCCAGGCAATCTCTACTTTCATTGAATTCTCTTTGGGGACAATCTGCAGTCTGAAAATAAGTGTCATTAGCCTCTGACTGTCACAGGCTCTGACTCAGACCTCATGCCTGAGGAATCTGTTACACAGGAACTGAAACTGGAGTGGCAGGAAAAGGCCAGGTTGCTGAGACCCTTGCTTGATAGGTTAAGGTATTTGGAGTCTCCACTGGGGTGGTGAACAGCTGGATGAATTTACACAGTGTCGTGAGAAGATCAATATCTATTTTAGAAAGATGATTGTGGTGGTTTGGTAGAAAGTGGACAAAGTAGGAAGAACTGTTAGAAAACTGTGTTAATACTCAAGCTTGTGTTAATGCTCAAGCAAAAACTAAAGAGCAAAGGTAACAGCAGAGAAGATGAAAAAGGGAAAGAGATTAAAGAGATTTTAAAATATAATAAAAACTGAGAATTATTGACTTGGATTTAAAAGTGAGGGGATGATGCCCTAACCAGTTTGGCTCAGTGGATAGAGCATCGGCCTGCAGACTAAAGAGTCCCAGGTTTGATTTCAGTCAAGGGCATGTACCTTGGTTGAGGGCACATCCCCAGTAGGGGGTGTGCAGGAGGCAGCTGATCAATGTTTTTCTCTCTTATTGATGTTTCTAACTCTCTATCCCTCTCCCTTCCTCTCTGTAAAAATTCAATAAAAAATATTTAAAAAAAGTGAGGGGATGGGAAAGAGAGAGAGGCGAAGGGAACTTAGAGGATGATGGCTTCATATTCCCTGTCACTGGGAACCTAGAAGGGTGATCAGGTTTAAGAGGAGTTAATGGGAGAATAATGGATTCTAAGTCATATACTTCTTGAGCTGGGGGCTCGGCTCCTGAGGAATCCAGTGTAGCAGCTCAGGAGACAGTTAAAAGGATGAGGAGAAAAGGCTGAAGGTATAGGTCTATAAGTTGTCATTGGCACCCATATGTTGTGGTGGAATATTACTTAGCCCTTAAATTGTAATTATTTAAGATTAGGTAGCAAGATGGGAACATAAAAAGAGCAGGATACAAAATTGTATCTATTTTCTGATTTCAATTCTGTAGTTGAAATTTATTTTTTAGAAAATGGATAAAAGTGAGAAAGGGAAATGAAAAAATTAAACATAGCAAATTTGTTAAGATAGTGGCTTCTTTTAAAATTTATTCATATCCTGCCCCTTTTTCAAAAAGAATTTGTTAATTTTATAAAAAATAACTTCCATTATTATTTGCATAATACATTAAAAATTAATATGAGATAGCATAAGAAAGAACTTGGTAAACTTTCATTTGAATGATTATTATAATAGGAATACTATTCTTTATGCCTATGTTTAAAGGAATGACATTTTCATAATTAGTTTCTAGCATTTTCTTCTAATTATTCGCATTAGTATATGCATTCTCTACATCCTTTTGAAGATTACAGTGAGCCAGGGAATTTCCTAAAAACTCAGAATATGAATAAAGCACAAGTAAAAAAAGTTCTGGATGAAATTTGCTTGAGTTATAAGACCTATTTATTGAACAATCTCTGTATGCCAGGCATTATGCCAATGGTACATAAAAAGAATGAAACATATTCCCTGTCTTCAAGGTTGGTAGAGATTGGTGTAGGAGAGCCGTGGGCAAACTACGGCCCGCAGGCCGGATCCGGCCCGTTTGAAATGAATAAAACTAAAAAAAAAAAAGACCGTACCCTTTTATGTAATGATGTTTACTTTGAATTTATATTAGTTCACACAAACACTCCATCCATGCTTTTGTTCCGGCCCTCCGGTCCAGTTTAAGAACCCATTGTGGCCCTCAAGTCAAAAAGTTTGCCCACCCCTGAATTAGCTCAAAGAAATTTGTATTGAGGAAAATATAGCTCTTAATAAGCTCTTAAGACATGTGTCTTAGAAGTGGTCAAAGTCATAGACCCAGATCCTATTGCCAGACGTAATTTAACTCTGATTATTCAGGAAAAGGACTGAAAGCTTATAGAAAATGTCTAGCAGAAGAAGAGTGATTTTTACAGACCCATCCAAGCAGCATTCAGTCTTCTTCAGTCCAAGGAGCTACTGGACATTGTAGCATCCCATGTTCATGGACATGGTAGGCTCATCCACAGTGTGACTCAGAGCAGTCATACCACAGAGAATAACCTTGTAATAAAAGCCCTGCCTTTTTATGGCAGAGTTGGGTCTTGAAGAAAGTTCTCCTTGATGTCCAGTCTTTAATTTTCAGTCCTTAGGCTTAAACAATTTTAGAACATTTTGGCATTTGAGGATTTATTAAATACTAATTACCTATAATAATAAAAGCGTAATATGCTTATTAGACTGGAAGTCCTTTCAGACGACCTTCTGGACGGGGCCGAAGCAGAGGCAGCCATGGCAGCGACGGGGGGGCCAAGCCCCTTGCACGGATTTCGTGCATCGGGCCTCTAGTATGTCTAGTAAGTACTGTGCTTGGGGAAATAGAGGGATCTGAAATAGAATTGACACTTAGTGGAACTTATCCTTTTTTCTGAAGGGAACCGATAGTTGAAGGACAAGTCAGTGCTGCTCTGTGTCTGGCATATGTAAGATGCAGATGTAAGTTTAGATGTATTGATGAGCGAATTAAGAAATATAATAATGTTTTCTTTGAAATCAAAGAACTTCAGGGTCCCTCTAGTCTTTAAGATGACCAATGACTAGCGAGAGTACTGAAGTTAGAAAAAAGAGATTCACCTAATGACACAAGTTGGATTCAGAAACTTGGGCTTTATGAATTTACACCCAGTTCTCTTCCTGCCCTATTTTGCTGCTGGGATGGAGGCAGAAAAGAGAACTGAATGAGGAAAAACATGAAAGAGGAAACTGGCTTGGCTAGAGCAAGATGCAGAACGTTATCACCAAATAGTGGTAAATGAAGCCACAATCCCTGACCCTCACTGCCCGCCCCCCACCCCCTTTCTAAATGTCAGTCATTCAAGTTTTCATGGATTGGCCACTATCTTGGAGCCCAGATTTCTCCCCCTTTCCTTAGGTTAGGGGTCATTTAGCCTCTATGTGAAAGTTATAAAGGGCTGCTTTGTTCTGGGAGAAAATTTGTCACCTGTACAAGTCAAAAGTCATGAATTCCATTGATCTGTGACCCAGGACAAAGTATGGATTTTCAAAAAGAAAGATGCGATTTGTGTAATAGCTTTTTCAACGCTGCGATACTTCAGGGCAACCAAACTGTAATGTCATTTCCATGCTTCTAAATTGTTTTTATCACAGATGAAATGAAATGAAGCTGTTAATGACAAGGCGAATGGGAAATGCATCTGGCAACTCTGTGAGGTATGCATCGGGCTGCCCTCTCTTCCGTGAGAGTGACACCCTGCTTTCATTCTACCCAGGCCTTCAAAGTGAACTGGTAAATAGCATTAGCAGATCAGGTCAGGAGGACTTGAGTCAGCTTTGTAGTGAAACTTGGTGTTTCTGGGCTGTTTGGACACATTTGTGTTAAGTGCCCCAGTCTGTTCAAATATCAGGTGAGGAATTTGGGGATTTGAATAGCACTGTCTCTCCCAGGTTGGTGGACAGTTTGCAGGGCAGGTTGCATGTTAAAGAAAACCAGCAATTTCTGAAGGTTGGCCTCACGGAGGCTCGGGTAAAGGTTAGGAAGACAGATTGCGCTGGGCTGGAAGGTGTTTTATATTATCAAAGCGAGAGTTCCCAGGGCAGTTTGTTCTGTCCTGCTGCCTGGGGGAAGATGAGTTTTCTAAATGACTTAACTAACTTCTTTTTTGGCATACTTTTGCAATTGGTTCATTTCCAGGTACCAGAAAGAATGTAAATATGGAATGAATCAACTTTTTCCACATTTTTCTCTAGCAGTTCTTTTATGAAGAACAGATTTTCCATAGAGGAAATTAAAAAATACATAAAACTGAGAAACTGTGGTGTTGTTGAGAATGGCCTCATTTTCCATGTCACTTTGTAACCGGCGGTGCACCCTGTATTCAAATGGCATGAATAGAAAGTATGGGTTTTGTTTCAATTAGCTTCATTTTTCTTCGAGATGAGGAATTATCATAAATCCCTGAAATAACAGTGACTCACAGAGATGCTTGTGCCATTGCTTTGGGAATTTTTCATGGCTTCTCTCCCCCCACCCCTCCCAACTACACATACTTAGAGAAATTATTAAACTCTGATTTAATACATTTGATATAGGTCTTTTGCCTAAATTAGGAATGAGGAGAGAAGAGCAATGGTATAACTCATTTCCCAAAGACAGACAAATTATTCTTTTGCAGTAAATGTGGGTAGAACGATTTCCCTCCACCCCCCATTTTTAGAGCATTTTTTTCTACACAAAACACAAGCATTTTCATTAGCATTTGGTTCGGATTTTTTCTTGGATGCTCGTCTTTTGAATGAGTTGAACATATTCTCCTGGTGCATCTGTAAACATCTGACAATTAGATATTTGGTAAAAGACAATTGATACGGACAGCTCAGAAAGCCAGAACTTTCTGTAAAGCTGTATCTGGATTGCCGTCGAAATGAAAACCGCATGTCCAACAGATGACATAAATATGAATCCAGACAAATGGCCATTGATAGTTTTGCCGCGGTGCATCTTAGAAGGTTCAGCGAGTGGCGGATGGTGTGAAGTGCAGCCTGTTTGGTATGCCGAAGGCAAGTAAAGGTTCCTTCCCTTTCTGTTGTGACATTACAAGTCTAACCTTTATTGTCGGGGTCTCTGCTGAGTTTTCCAACAGCAGATGAGTGGGAATTCATGGAAAGAGCATGTGTTTCACCAGTTTCCTTTATTTCTCCCCCAGGACAGGCAGCTGTCAGGTCAGCTCCTCACTGCAGAGCTTGAAGCCATCAAGAGCAGGGATATATTTGCCTTGTTCTGAGGGCAGGCTTTCTGCCAGCCCGGGAGATCACATAACTACCTTCAGGCCAGCATATCTGAGTCATCAGTGAGTGACCTCCCTGACAGGCTGAAACCACAAAGTGCGACTGATGGAGCCGTCCGAGCGGGCTGCCCAGCTCCGGGTTCAGCCGAAGCAATAAACAGGAAGGGATGAATTCATTCGTGTTCACACCCCCATTTCTCTCCATGGTAGGAAACTAATTCCAGAGAGTAAGAGTAGCATAAAACTGCAGCCACATAACTTTTATAACCCCGTTTGCCGTTTGCTCAAGTGGTTTACAATGAAATCCAGAGTCTTTGATAGAACTTGTTTCATATCCCAAGTTCTTAACGATTATAGCTAGACATAGTTTTGGAGAGGAAACCTGACTTCTTAAAATGTGAATATAAATATATTGGATTTTTTTTAAATCCTCACCTGAGGATATTTTTCCATTGATTTTTAGAAAGAATAAAAGAGAAAGGCAAAGACAGAGAGAAATATCGACAGGGCCCAGGGCTGGGAGGAGCCTGCAATCAATGTACGTGCCCTTGACTGGAATTGAACCCAGGACCCTTCGGTCTGCAGGCCTACACTCTATCCACTGAACCAAACTGGCTAGGGCTATCATGTCTTTTCATTAGCACACTTCACTTGCGTGAGGTGAGGAAGGCCAATTTGTCATTAATTTACTTTACTTTTCTGAGTCCAGGGAGGTGGGCTTCTTGGGATGAGGGAGGAGGAAAATACTGATGCCTGTTTTCAGGTGTATGGCATTCTTGTGTGAAGACTGAAAACTTATTTACTTTATGTCATTTAAGAGCATTGGCCCTCCTGTACTTCTTCTCAATAATATCATGTAATATTTATTTATGGCTACACCATTCACCTAGATCATTGCATTTACTTCTTGAAACAATTCTATGAGGTTGATATTAATATTATTTGCCTCATGGTGAAACCAAAGCTAATGGGGTAAAGCCAGTAGTCATGCTAGTTTGAATCCTGGCCATTTGACCACAGAGTTTGCGTTCTTATTCATTCATTTAAAAAGTCATGAAAGAAGTGTGAACCGGAAGAGAGATGTACTAATTTTGCCTTCATACCACAGGCTGTTAAACACCTGTATTTGTTATGTATATTCAGTACATTATCATTTAAGTGTTTGATGTTTTATTCATTTTTTCCAATACATATTTATTAAAAGTCTTCTATTTGTCAAACATTCTATGTTGGAGATATAGCTGTGAACAAAACAAATATAATCCCCATCTTTAAGGAATTCACAGGCCAGGGGGAGATAGGTGCCATCCACATGGCAGGACAGAAGCCCTAAGGTGGGACCCCTATCCTGGCCTGGGGAGTCACAGCAAAGGCCACAGAAAGGAGATGTTTGAGTTGGGCCTTTCAGGATGTTTAGGTGTCTGTCAAGCATTCAGGGTGGGGAAGAGCATTTTAACTAAAGAGATGGCTCATTTGGAAACTATAAAGAGTTGGGTAGGAACAAACCACATACCTATGTTCCCTAAGGATAGTTTGGAATCTCCATTCTCTCATTACACACATACCTTCATCCTCACTTACCTGGTGGAAACTTCCATAGCCTTCATGTCTTAGTTAGATGTTACTTCATCTGGGAAGACATTCCTAACTCTCCCAATATGAGTCAGAAGTTCACCCATAGCATTCAATGCTTCCCACCATCTAACACTGATGACATTTTATTTTAATCACCTCTTTACCTATCTATCTGATGCTTCAGACTGTAAGCCTTTTGGAGTCAGGGACTATGTCTTAAAAACTAGCACATAGAATGTTCTATATATAGTTTGAAAGCATATGGGAGGGAGACAAGGATGAGAGATAAACAGGAGCAGGCCACGAAGGGCAGAGCATGGCAATCAGGTGCTCTCCTGTGTAAACCCATGGCTAACCCAACAGACATTCTCCACCCCTTTTCTTTGGCCACTTCCATTCAGGAGCTGCACAGGTGAAATTAAAAATGTCGAACAGAAAGAGCCAGAGATGAGCACATTTAAAAAATGTAGGATGAAGAGTATTTCAGCCTCCCTTGTCAAGAGGTACCACGTGACACAGTTCTGGCTGGTGAGTCCCAAGCAGAGAGCTGCTGAGAGGGCTCTGAGAAAGTGTTTGCCTTCTAGATGAAAGGGGAGTTTTGATATTGCCGAGCTGCTGAAACCCCTACTTCTGGCTTTCTTTTTATGTGAGAAAAATAATCCTGTGTTTCTGTTGTCTGTTACTTGTAGCAAAATGCACTCCTAATTACAATACCAAGTAATAATAAGAATAGCTATACTTATTGAACACTTAGTATAATCATGGTTCCAAATGATTTACCTGTAGTTATACCAACTAATCTTCACAATAACTCTACATGGAAGGTGGTATTATTATCATCATTCCCAATTTACAGATGAAAAATAGAAATGAACTCATTTAAAACTTACATGGTCAACAAGAGTCAGAGCCAAGATTCAAACCAAGGAAATCCCACTGTAGAGTTTGCTCTTAACACTGTGCATAATGCCAAGTGAAGGAGCTGGAACTTCATTTTGAGGTTGGTGAGGTGGTGGAGTAGGCAGTATAATGACCACCTAAAATGTTCATGTTCTGATTCTCAGAACCTGTGCAATTCATGCTACAGAATGAATGAAAGTTTCTAATCAGCTGATTTTAAGATGGGGAGATTATCCAGGATTACCCAGTGAGCCTCATGTAACCAACCATAGGGACTGTAAAGGTGCAAGAGAGAAGCATCAGAGGAGGTCAGAGTGAGGCAGAGAAGGACTCAACCTGCTGTTGCTGAAGACAAAGGAAGGGCCGACAAGCCAGTGAATGTTGGTGGAAGAGGCAAGGAAATGGATTCTTCTCTAGAGTCTCTAAAAGGTTTGCAACCTTGCTGACACCTTCATGTTAGCCCAGTGAGACCCTTGTCAGAATGCTCACCTACAGAATCGTAAGATAATAAACTTGTAGTTTTATGTCACTACATTCATGGTAATTTGTTAAGGCAGCAATCAGAAACTCATACAGGTGGCATTGAGGATTTTCCTGAGTCTGGGCACAATCCGATTTGATGGCTTCATGTTGAGTCACGTAGAATCTGAATTATTGAGAGGTAAGGCTGAAGGCAGAGAGATCAATTAGGAGGCATTACAAAGGCAAAAGCAACAGAGGGTCGGGGCCTTTAAGGCAGTGGATGTGGTTTTGTTTGCTTTTTAAAGCACTTTTGGAATAAATGTTGTGAAGTTGAAGCCAGAGAAGAGCACAATTTAAAATTTATACTAAAGAGTAGATACTTGTTGGAACTGGGTGTCAGAGCAAGCAGGAGAAGGGATGGATGTTGGCCAGGAGGGTGGGAGGGATGTGTTGGTAGGGAAAATATCACACTGTTTCTGGTGATATTTGGGAGCAAAGTGTTCTCTATGGTGGTGATGATGACAATGGTGGGGATGGCAATATTTAGGCACAAGATGAAGCATGAATCCTGGCTTGATGGTTTCTCTATCAACTGAAGGAGGGGTGTTTGTCAACTAAAAGTGAGTGAGATTAAGTTCAATAGCTGCTGTGCAGAATGGAATGTATGTGTGTGTGTATGTGTGTGTGTGTGTGGGGCAGCCCAGGTGAGGTTAAAACTTTATCCTTTATGGCGCAACTTTTTAAGGTTGTGTTATATATGTCTTCCTCTCATCATATGTTCAGCAGCCTAGGAGTAGAAGCAGAGATAAGCATTTTAAGGAATGGGGGCTTGGAAGAGAGAAGGAGTGAGACTTTTTACTCCCTTTTTTAGAGGGGAAGTGATTTTTATGTGGAACAGAGGAAAACATCTCATTTTGTCTGAGGCTGATTTCATGAATTTGCAACAAGCACATCTATTCTAAATTCTCCACACACCTCCCCATTTTGTTCAATAATAACTCTTCCCGATGTCACAACTAGATCTTCCCTTCAAATTGGGGTCCTTGTCTTGCATTAAGACAGACATCTCAACAGTGGCAAGGAGGGGTGTTTGTCAACTAAAAGTGAGTGAGATTAGGTTCAAAATAGCCCCTGTGCAGAATGGAATGTGTGTGTGTGGGGGGAAGGGGGGCAGTCCAGGTGAGGTTAAAATGGACATCTCAGCAGTGGCACAGCAAGTCATGCTTTGTCACAGCCTTGGTATGAGTGGGCCAGTTTCTTTCCAGGGAAAAATGTAAGTAGGGAAGGAGTAAGGGGGGAGGACTGCAGTGAGTCAGTTGGGAGGAGGGACTCCATCAGGGGATAAGGAGTGAATTGCTGGCGCTCTGAAGGATGATGTCTTAGCCACTTATGTCCACCTTCCAGGTCCCCAAATGGAGTGGCTGGGCTTGGGTGGGCATAAGGGGATGGTAAGACTTTCCCCCCATGGATCACCTGCATGTTCTGTCCTCTGTCAGGTTTGAAGTGTGTGTGCATGCAACCCATGTGGAGGCAAAGGGGGAAGCCACAGGAGGTACAGGGTAGGCACGCACTTCCTCTGGTCTGGGAGGAGATGTCCCTGGCATCTCCTGGCATCAGAGAGAAGGGAGGAGCAGAACTAGTGCCATGCGACGTAAGGCAAAATGAGGGAGATGGAAGACATAGTGTCCAATCCGAAAGTTCCTTCAGGGCTGGTAAACCTCTTTGGGAGGCATATCCTAAAAAGAATGCGCAGCTTGCTAGGTTCGGAGTTCTGTTTAATATCAAAAGAAACCTTTCTCATCTTTAAAAAAATTTTAAAAAGAGAGCCTGTAATCCCCAGTGCCTCAGATTTATGTTTTCCAAATGTGGACCTCTATTTCTCCATGTGCTGGATATCTTTTTAATGGGCTACAAATATTTGAAATGTGTAAACACCATGGGAGGATGAGTATTTTAAGTTTATAGGGATGTGGCTGGATTAGCAGAACTAGGATGTCATTATGGAAGGGGGAAGCAGGAGATGAGGTGTCCCAGCCGCCCAAATTAGGGCGGGCGAAGCGGAAACATGCCTGCATTTGAACCTTCAAAGCAGTCACCTGGACAAAAGCAGGCAGCGCCTTCTTATTGGAGGCATACTTGGACTTTACCCTTTATCTGGGGAGAGAGGGGATTGTGTTGCCCTTCCTCTGTACCCACCTACCTTGTAGGGAAGTGGGGTCAAGTGTGTCTTGGAAACACTCCCCTGGTGATCCTGATATACTCTTCTCTGCTTCCAGCCCAGTCCTTTCCCAATGGGAATTAACAGGTTCAAAGCCAAACACTGACATGATCAGAAAAGATTGCTTCTAAATATATTGATGTGTTTTCAGTCGAAATAATCTCTGGAGTCTTCGGTGTGGTTTTCCTTAATGGGCTCCCTTGACGGGACTCACCTCCACTGGAGATCTTCCGTTTCCCCAGGTGCAGAACGGGATGAGGATATCCTGCGTGATGTTTGGGTGAAGATTAAATGAGATATTAATGTAGGTAAATCACTTGCATATGGAGAATTTTCAATAAATGTCATCTCTCTCCCTCATAAAAGCATCTGTTGATAATGGATTATTTCCTACTTTTCCTAAAGCTTACTGATGTTTTCATGCATTTATGTGTAGATTAGAGAATTCAGAATTGGAGTGGAAGCCCATGGGTCTCCGCTGTGGGTGTTTTGCTTGCTTGCTTCTGTCCCCTTGGTAAGGGGCAGGATGGCATAATGGTGGGAACATGACCACCAGGAATCAGATTGATTGGATTTGAATCCCAGCTTCACCCTTTTTTTTTTACTGAATCATCCTGGGCAATTTTCTTAACTTCTTTGTGCCTCATTTTCCTTATTACAAAGTGTGTGTGTGTGTGTGTGGCGGGGGGGCAGGGGGCGGGTAATCCTGCATCATAGGGTTGTTTTGAGGATTAAAATAGTTTATGTATGTGAAACATGTAGATCAGGGCCTGGCATCAAGTAAGGCCTGTTAAAGTGATTGCTGTTCCTGTTCTTGGGCATTATATATAAGGCATTTCTAATGATGTTCAATAAATGTTAGAGGTTGTTTTTATTACTATATGATCTGTGAAACATGGTCAACACTTGCTGATCCATAAACCTAAATTCCAGATTCTTGAAAATAATTTCAGATGCAGAATGATTTCTTGGACCAGAAGTAGGAATTATTAGCAGTGATTAAGGTGGCAATAAAAGTCAGTCTGTGGAAGGTGATGGCTTGGCTGGCTGAGACTTTAAGGCCTTATCTAAGGCTCCCTCCCCTTAGGTAGCAGAGGACTATCTGTTTCTTAAACACCATAGACTGTACTTGCATATCAATGAGCAATGGACCCAACTGTGCCCACAGACACAAATAAAAGTAAATATATTGGTTGACAATATTTAAAATTTGGGTGATTTGATATAAAACTCTGGATTTCCTGTCTCTTAAACAATTGGGGCCAGGGGAGGTCTACAACTCTGGGCTTGCCCTTCTATGTGGCATCTTCTTCAACTGCGTAGAACTGTCCATGTTAGATTGTTCATTCACTTTCATCCACAGTCTCCACTACTCCATAATGTGTTACATCCAGCCCACTTCACTCATCAGTCTTATGGCCTGATCTCGGTAGGCCTCTGAATTTGCAGCTCCTACTCTTAACTGATATAAGAGAAGTATTGCTGAGATGCACGGCAGGTGGTACTTTTCCATCATATCAGAAAAAGATATATATTTTCATCATAATGTGGAAAGAGATACTGTTCTTCCAGCCTTGATTTATAACATGTTTCCTCAGCATAAAAATGGGTCACTTCACATATACCATCATCAGTGTCCCTAAGTAGAGTCAATTCTTACCCCTCAGGTGTGCCACATTGATGTCTATCATTCATTACTACCATAAAATGTTCACCAAAGATGGAAGCCATCAAGAAGTGGTATCAAAGACCATACATAGCCAAAATTAGTATGGTCTTTCCAGAGTCACACGAAATACATTTGGACACAGATATTCTTGGTAATTATGGCTTTGTAATAGAATTCTTCTGGAAATAATAGTTTTCTTGAATACCAGAGGACACAAACAAAAATAAAGGCACTTGAAATCCAACTGTGGGGACATCTTTAGAAGTCAAACATTTGAGAACTTGGGTACCACGTTCCCATTTCTGGAATTAGAAGCAGGAAGTCTAAAGAAATGATGTGGCTGATCTTTAGTATATCTTGGAAAATGGGGAATATATTTTAAATCTTATGTGTAGTTGTGTTTCCTTCCACCAAACCATCCCTCTGGCCTTAGTACCTCCTTTTAAAAGAAAGCCATGGAATAAAAAGGTGTGTTCAAACCATAGTGGCTCTGAAGGCAATGGCCTGTAATTTAGATGAATCAGAGACTCACAGGTAAGTGTCAAGTGTGCGTAGGTGAAAGATGTATTTGTCAGAAGTAGGTGACAGTCAATCAGTGTCAGAATGAAAGTGTTTTCTCGTCACTTGCCAGCATGGGAGAAGGTTCGGGAACTCTGTTTCCTCAAGGCTTTCTGGACCATTACTGTCAGCTTGCACAGCTCGGTGTTGCATCATGCAACGCAGATTGCAAGACATGCTTCTGTATCAGCAGAGCTGTATGTTAATGTAACTGTCACATTAAATATTTGCTGCTGTGACTCAGTTAATGACTGTCATAAAAGTGTGGCAATATCTGGCATTTTAAGTGTTTGTGGTGCCTAACATACCCCTTGCTATTGTAAATAGGCCACACATTCAGAACTAATTACATGCAAGCTATGATAGCAGGTTTATTTTTTACAACTATCTGAGCTGTGATCAGCACTTGTAATCACAAAGCAGGGAAAAAATAGGCAGTGACAGCAACACCTTCATCTTGAAAGCAAATTCTTGTTCTGAAGTGTTAGGAAGTATTAAGTGTTTCTCAATAGAAGGGGAATATGATTAGTCAGAAGCAGAAGTAATTATAAAATAGCCTGAATCGGGCTTATATACTGTGTTTACATCCATACACATTACAACATTACACAATTTTCTTTAAAGGTTTATTCAGTCCAATAAATACCTCAAATTGTATCATTTTGTTTATTGTTTGTGATTTTTGGTTGAAGAAGAGTTATATATTGGTTAAAACATAAAGAAGCCTGCCTGGCCTGTGTGGCTCAGTGGTTGAGTGTTGACCCATGAACTGGGAGATCATGGCTCGATTCCCAGTCAGGGCACATGTCCAGGTTTTGGGTTCTATCCTCAGTATGAGGCGTGCAGGAGGCAGCTGACCAATAATTCTCTCTCATCATTGATGTTTCTATCTCTCTTTCCCTCTCCTTTCCTCTCTCTGAAATCAATAAAAAACATATAAAATCAAAATAAAACATAAAGAAGGCTGATAATCTTTCATTCCTCTCATCCCAGCACTGCCTCTTATTTGTGCTGCAATCCTGAGCATTTTCCAAAGCTTTCCTCCATGTTTGATATAAGAAATGGAAAATTTCTGGTAAGTGGATATAGACCAGGGAGTCTTAATCTGGAGTTGATGGACTTCCTAGAATTCATGGATTGGGTTGGGGCAAGAGGAAAGCACAAACCCCCTAAAATGCATGCAGAATTTTACAGGTATGTATTTTTTTTTTGGAGGGGTGGGGGAAGGATTTTCCAGAGCTTTCTTCAGAACCTGCGAAGAAATATTAAGTATCATACATTTACAGCTTGCTTAGGCCACAGGAAGTAATGAAGAAGTGGTTCTCAAGAGACCCCATGGTGCCTGCAGCCTTGAGGATGCCAAGACAAAGGGGCTGGTGACAGCTGAGTAGGACTCTCTGAGGCAATTGCTGCTCATTTTTAGAGAAAGCCCAAAAACCCCAACTGCTGGGGTCCTTCTGGGAATGTTGGAATGGACTCCACTTCCCTCTTCCCAAGCACGGTGCTCAGATCCCGCCCGGGTGGGACAGAGGAGGGGGAGATGGTAGGGCAGCAGTGACAGCGGCAGCCCCTACAGCAGCAGCTGACCACCCCCTTTTCTGTCCAGCATCCAGCCTGGGAGGCCAGAGCTTCCCTGGCTCTGTGGAAAATCTCTTTCCAATCCAGTGGAGGTTGTGGAGCTGATGGTGCTGAGCCACTTCTGGGCCCGGGGCAGATGGAGACTGAGAAAAAGGATGCAGGTTCAGGAGTCCGGCTGGGGACTTTGAGACCAAGGATGGTGACAAAGGCCAGGCAACCTTCAGAGAGGCTCTGAATCTCTTGCCCTAGAATCTGCCTTCTTTTCTTTTCATATCTCTTCTCCTTTCCCCTGGCTGCTTCCTGGAGAGACTGCAAAGCTAGTAGTAAATTCAAATTCTCAATACCTGTTAATTCCCCACTCTCCCTGATCTGTCTCCTTATCCTATTTCTTTCCATACTGATTCCCTCGGTCTTTTTTTTCTTTCCTTCTATTTTGTATTTTTGTTCTCTCTTATTAATATCTGAAGCCTAGTCTCTCCTTATCTTTTGGTTTGCCTTATCTTTTTGTCATCAAATGCAGTTCTTTTTTTCTAGTTTATTCTCTCTCTCTCTCTCTCTCTCTCTCTCTCCCTCCCTCTCTTCCCCCCCACTCTTTCACACTCTTTCTCTCTTTTTATGTTTTTTATTCATAAGAGGGAGCAGGTGGAATGGGAGATTTTGGGGTCTTTGCTCATTTAAAATGATCTGAGAATTTGGAGCACAAAGCATCCTTATTTAATTTAGCATTGGGTCTCAAATACCCCGTGGGCGATGAGAAGGGAATGGTTTTCTGCCTGTGGAGACCCTGGGGTAGAGCATACACGCCCCCTGTGAACAGAGCCCAGCCACCCTCTGCCAGGCTCTGCTCAGGATGACTCTGGAACCATCGCTGGGAACCCAGCGGTGGATTTATTGCTTGGGTGCCTTTATACAAGTCAAAGAGTAACATTCTTTTTGGGTCTGAACTCATCCACCTGCATTTCTACTGAAACAGTTGTATCTTGGAAAGATCTGTGAGCGTTGTAGCTTTCTGGCTCAATCTAGTTCCTAACTAGATTTTTAGCTAAATTCAAGCCCATCTCCCCATCAAATTCCCCCTTTCTTAGCCTTTGTTCCTCAAAGGGTCTCATAATGTGTGTGCGCACGTGTGTGCGTGTGCGTGTGCATGTGCATATGTGTGTGTGTGTTCCTTTGCTTCTGGTCCTCATTTCTGAACCCCTTCCCACTGTCACTGCCACCTCCTCCATGAAGCCTTCTTAAATCCTCAACCAGGATGAGTGTCTCCCTCAGGCTCTGTGCTCTCCTAGGCCCTTGCCTGTGTTTCTGATACATATTTATTACAGTGTACCTTGCATTGTAGCCAGGTATGTACCTCAGGAGACAGAAACATGAGATCAGGGACATCTTTTTTAATCGTCACCGTGCCAGGGACCGTGCTTTAGGAATTGACTTGCAGAGTGGTCAGTGAGGACATTTATCAATAACCCTCTGCTCATTTTTCATGTCTAATAAAGATCCCCTTTGATAAGTGCAATCATGTTCACAGCACTCATTAGTAGATCCATTTGGCAGTAAGGGTTTCGATCCTCCCATTAACCTTACGAGGGGGTGGATCATCACCTCAGAGAGGAGGCTGAGTTCTCTCCATGGAACCAGCACTCTAATCCTGGTCGCTGATCTCCAAAGCCCCTGCCCTTTCCACTTTACTCGGAGGTTTCTCACGGGATGAGAAAGTCCTGGAGGCATATCTTGCCAGTCTGCACTTTCCCACAGCCATGGTGCTGACCACGATGCTCAGCCATGCTGCTTACCCCCTCTCCCCCCGGAGGGAGGGGGGCACACTATAGATGGGTCGGGGCACCTTGCCTGATTCCTTTTCCAGGGGAGCAGAATCCACCAGTCCCTTTGTCCCAGGCTCCGGGGCGGGGTGTCCATGCTCTCTCTGGCTGAGACAGCATCCTGACCATCTACTAGGAAAGATCACAGCCCTGGTTTGCATACAGCTCCCACTTGGAGGCTGCTTTGGGGCAGAAGCCTGCTTTGATCTGTGTGCAGGCCTGGGAGGTTATGGCCCTAATTAATTCATGCATAACAATCTGAATTTCCTTTTCATTTGGACCTAAAGCATATTCATTTGGAACCGTTCACAATGCTGGCATTCTTAATGCTCCAATTGAATCTTATTTCCATAAGCCTGGTCAGGGTGATCGATGGGTAACACTGAAACAAAAAGATAATGGGAAAAAAATGTTTCTTTTAAATTACTGAAAACTCTTTCTGTTAGATGATGAGTTCTTGTCATCAGTTAAAAAAAATCAAGACTTTAGAAAAAAAAAACTTATTTTTAGCTAAATTCAAGCCCATCTCCCCATCAAATTTCCTCTTTCTTAGCCTTTGTTCCTCAAAGGGTCTCATAACGTGTGTGCGCACGTGCGTGCGTGTGCGTGTGCATATGTGTGTGTGTGTGCCTTTGCTTCTGGTCCTCATTTCTGAACCACTGTATTTATTGAAACCCCTTCCCACTGTCACTGCCACCTCCTCCATGAAGCCTTCTTAAATCCTCAACCAGGATGAGTGTCTCCCTCAGGCTCTGTGCTCTCCTAGGCCCTTGCCTGTGTTTCTGATACATATTTATTACAGTGTACCTTGCATTGTAGCCAGGTATGTACCTCAGGAGACAGAAACATGAGATCAGGGACATCTTTTTTAATCGTCACCGTGCCAGGGACCGTGCTTTAGGAATTGACTTGCAGAGTGGTCAGTGAGGACATTTATCAATAACCCTCTGCTCATTTTTCATGTCTAATAAAGATCCCCTTTGATAAGTGCAATCATGTTCACAGCACTCATTAGTAGATCCATTTGGCAGTAAGGGTTTCGATCCTCCCATTAACCTTACGAGGGGGTGGATCATCACCTCAGAGAGGAGGCTGAGTTCTCTCCATGGAACCAGCACTCTAATCCTGGTCGCTGATCTCCAAAGCCCCTGCCCTTTCCACTTTACTCGGAGGTTTCTCACGGGATGAGAAAGTCCTGGAGGCATATCTTGCCAGTCTGCACTTTCCCACAGCCATGGTGCTGACCACGATGCTCAGCCATGCTGCTTACCCCCTCTCCCCCCGGAGGGAGGGGGGCACACTATAGATGGGTCGGGGCACCTTGCCTGATTCCTTTTCCAGGGGAGCAGAATCCACCAGTCCCTTTGTCCCAGGCTCCGGGGCGGGGTGTCCATGCTCTCTCTGGCTGAGACAGCATCCTGACCATCTACTAGGAAAGATCACAGCCCTGGTTTGCATACAGCTCCCACTTGGAGGCTGCTTTGGGGCAGAAGCCTGCTTTGATCTGTGTGCAGGCCTGGGAGGTTATGGCCCTAATTAATTCATGCATAACAATCTGAATTTCCTTTTCATTTGGACCTAAAGCATATTCATTTGGAACCGTTCACAATGCTGGCATTCTTAATGCTCCAATTGAATCTTATTTCCATAAGCCTGGTCAGGGTGATCGATGGGTAACACTGAAACAAAAAGATAATGGGAAAAAAATGTTTCTTTTAAATTACTGAAAACTCTTTCTGTTAGATGATGAGTTCTTGTCATCAGTTAAAAAAAATCAAGACTTTAGAAAAAAAAAACTTATAATAAGCAGTGGAGTGTCAACCAACTCTTCATCAGAATCCGGTGTTAGTTATGTGAATGAACCAGTTTACGAATCCACCCCATTCTATGGAAATGTCATAAAAATTGGAGAAAAATAAAGAGCGTGAGGGAGATCACCGATATGAAAGCACTTTGTAAACAGCAACGTGCTTTTTAAATGTGACTTATTATTATTATAGCTTGACTTCTGCAGTTCCCTTCCCCATGGTTAGAAAATATTAGAGGTCCCCTGACTCCTGTCAGACTCCTTTTTAATGATCTTTAAGCCTTATTCCTAAAGGCAGGACAGCGATACTGGCAGGGAAAGTGCTTAATAATTTGTTTATGGTAAAATGCTACCTAATTAGTAGATCTCATTAATTTCAATAAGGCATCACTCCAGCGCTTTCTCTCACCCCCTACAGTCAATCAGCCAGCAAGTTCTATTGCCTTTGCCAACGAGATCCGTCTCTGACGTATGTGTTTGGTGTCCCTGCCACCACCTGAGTTTGTGACCTCCCATTCCACACCTGGGCAGCAGCAACTCACACCCTTCTACAATCCACCCTCCATGGAGCCGGAGGAATCTTTTAGAAAAAAAAAATCATGTTAGGTCATCCAACAGTGGATCCCTCATCGTGGTCCGTGAGACTGTAGGTCCAGTCCTGTTTGCTCTCAGCTTCTTATACCAGCTCTGTCTCCTACACTGGCCTTGTTTTTCAATCCCTCAAAAACTCAAAGCTTCTTTCTGCCTCAGGCTTGGCCTTTGCTGATCCTTTTGCCTGAAATGCCATTGTCTGCGATCCTTGTGTGGGCTGGTGGCTCATTTGTCACGTTTCAGCTCAAGTGCTCCTTCCTCCAGGAGCCTCCACCATCACTAGCCTCCTTATTTTCTTTTAGCTCTAAGTTTCTGACATCATCCTATTTATGTAATTATTTCTTTATTAATTTTTTCCTGCTCAAAAATATATTTCATGAGGCTGACTCTATACCTCTATATTGTTCTCTGCTATTTCTCCAAGAGCCTAGTCTGGGGCCTGGCACAGAAGGGACCCTCACTTATGGGCTGGGTAAACCAGTGCTAACTAAAATTATTGAATGAGAAAAAAAATGTTCTCATCCTATTTATGTAATTATTTCTTTATTAATTTTTTCCTGCTCAAAAATATATTTCATGAGGCTGACTCTATACCTCTATATTGTTCTCTGCTATTTCTCCAAGAGCCTAGTCTGGGGCCTGGCACAGAAGGGACCCTCACTTATGGGCTGGGTAAACCAGTGCTAACTAAAATTATTGAATGAGAAAAAAAAATGTTCCAATACAATAAAGTGATTTGATGTATGTTGACAGTATGCTAAAACAACTAGTAAAATTCAATTTTATGGAGAAAAATAGTGAAAATGACATTTTCACTAGTTATTGGTTAATTCCATTACAGAAGTAACTCATCGTTGAGAAAATAACAGTGGGTGACATAGAATTCTATAGCTATTGACATCTTTTGGTTAAATCAGCCATAAGTGCTTCTGAGGCTCATGATGTTTGGAATGCTCCTCGGTCAAATTTTGCAAATGAAAAGATCTATAGAATGCAGATCATCTACTTTTCTAGGAAATATTTGTTTCTGGGGATATTCCTCTTGTCCAATTTGAAAGGTTTGAGATGATACTTTTATTGTTTTCATACATCTGATTCATTTATTCTAGTGAGTATCATCTCATGGTAGAATGTGTTCATGGTACAAATATTCCTTATGCACCTCCTGTGCACCAGGCCTTCATCTTGGCATCAGAGAGCACCCAGACAGATAATATCTCTGCTCCTGTGCACCAGGCCCTCATCTTGGCATTGGTGAGACCCAGACAGATAATATCTCGCTCTGGGCATGGTTGGCTAACAATTTCACCTCTAGGAACTTAGGGGCTGCCAACTCCATGGAATTTCAAGGAAGCCAGAAAGCCATGGCATTTGGCCTGGTGGTTCCAAGAAATGCCCCATGTCTTGATGAAGACCCAGTATGAGAATATCTGTGAAAAGAAAGGCAGATGAGGTGAAAGTTCTTTAAAATATATATATATTCTTACTAGAGGCCCAGTGCATGAAATTTGTGCACTTGGGTTTGGGGGGCAGTGGTCCCTCAGCCTGGCCTAAGCCGTCAGTGGGACATCCTTAGCACTGCTGTGGAAGCGGGAGAGGCTCCCGCCACCACTGCTGCTGCACTTGCCAGCTGTGAGCCTGGCTTCTGGCTGAGCAGTGCTCCCCCTGTGGGAGTTCACTGACCATGATGGGGCAGCTTCTGTGTTGAGTATCTGCTCCCTGGTGGTCAGTGCCCATCATAGCAACCGGTCGTTCTGCCATTACTAGAGGCCCAGTGCATGAAATTTGTGCACTTGGGGTTGGGGGGCGGTGGTCCCTCAGCCTGGCCTAAGCTGTCAGTGGGACATCCTTAGCACTGCTCCCGCCACCACTGCTGCTGCGCTTGCCAGCTGTGAGCCTGGCTTCTGACTGAGCAGCGCTCCCCCTGTGGGAGCTCACTGACCATGACAGGGCAGCTCCTGTGTTGAGCATCTGCTCCCCGGTGGTCAGTGCACGTCCTAGCTACTGGTCGTTCTGCCATTTGATCAGTTTGCATATTAACCTTTTATTATATAGGATTAACTTCAGAGAGGAAGAGAGAGGGAGATAGAGATAGAAACATCAATAAGAGAGAATCATTGATCAGCGTCCTGCACGCCTACTGGGGATGGAGTCCACAATCCAGGCATGTACCCTGACCAAGAATTGAACCATGACCTTCTGGTTCATAGGTCAACGCTCAACCACTGAGCTACACCAGACGGGCTGGTCAAAGGCCAGGAAAACAGTCATGCTCTCAATAAGAACCTCCTGAGAAAAGAGAAAAAGTTTGGACAAGTTCAGAGTATTTTCAAACTCACTGGGCTCCATGACCAAAACCAATTTTGGGCTTGTCATTGTTGGCATCTAGTCACTGCTAAGGCAATGCCTAGTTGAAAGACAAATGAGCTTATAGAGTTTGGGATTCAATGGCAAATAACTGGAACTAAATTGTATTTTGTCAAATTTCACAATGGCTCAGGAACAATTGAATAAATTTTCCTCCAAATTAACATCAGTAGAAAAGATTAAGCAAAAATAAGAGCCTTCTGGGCAAAAGACTGCATCCGGGGATTTGCTCAAACCAAACTTTTTCCAGTTCTTCCATCCTTAGTTGACAAAGACATAAACTTGAGAGCCTTGGCAGGTGTTTAAGCCTTTAAGATTATTACGAAATCCGAGTTCCAAGTTTTAGAAATGTTTAAAGAAGGGGCTTTTTTCCCCCTTGACATTTCTCATTTCTTCTAAGTATTGAAATATACCACCCATATAATAATTATGGGTCATAGAATTTCAGAGCTGGAAGGAACCCCGGAGACAATTTAGTCTAGTCCATGCATTTCTACAGAGGTGAAAACCGAGACACAAGGACACAAATGGGTTTGCTTAAGGCTATGCACAAGCCTTACTGTGCAGAGCTGGGACCTGAGATTCTTTCATCTTATGGAAATGCCTGTTATTGGACAGGTCCAGCTTCACTTTCTTATTTATGAAGCTCTATAAAGTTCCTGGAATTTTGGTCTGCTAAAAATATGAGATTTTGATGGCCAGTCAACTTAAGAATTAATCTTACGGTCACGATCTTGCTTTTTCCTCTGAGAGGAGGCTGTTCAGAGGTAATGGGTGCTGAGGATGCTTGTTAAAAATGGAGTGTAAAGAAGATTTAAGGAGTTGGAACCGGACAGAATCAGTGTGTGGCATGAACACATCATTGTCGGGAACCCATTTCTTCCCTCTGATGTTTCTGCCAATGCCAACTCTATTTGTTATTGAGTTTTGAAGCTCACACTCCTCCCGCCCTCCACGCCCCAATCCCCATTGCCTCATGGGAGGCAGTTCACAGCCCAAAACAGAGACGGCCAAATGAGTGAAGTATCTTTGTGAATTTCTGCTTTTATGAGAAGGGTGTGTCCTTTCAGGACACCTTAGTTTCTGGTTCCATTGCATGTTCCTAACAGCTGAGAGCTACGTCACATTAAACCATATGAATGGAAAGTAGGGAGAATGCTTTCCATTGCAGCGGGGCTGCCCAAGCCTCTGGGATGGGGCGGGGTGTTAGTCATCAGCTTTCTTTGACAGCCAAAGCCAAGCCACACAAATAGAAAGAAGGACCCTGTAAGTCTTTAATGCAAATGGACATGTTCTTTCTTTTTTGTCTTTATTTTAAATATAGGAAGGTTCCCCCCCGCTTCTATGGAAACAGTGTCCAGACTGGGAGGGGTATGGATATACATGAGAATTTAAAAGGTACCAAGTGAGAAGGAATTTTGGCAGGAAAGAATCAGGAAGTGTTGTCTGAGTGGTGATGGTCTGACTCAGCCGTTTGAAAATACTTAGGAGTTACCTAGTTGCAACCAAAGTTTTGTGCCTTTTTGAAAAAAAAAATTGTTTTTTTAATTGTCTTAACTGTTTGGGGTAAATGGTCATTTTTGCTTCACCCACCCACAATACACACACACACACACACACACACACACACACACACACACATCCTGAGCACACACATGCACCTTATAGTGATATTTCCTGAGGTTGTGAACACCTCAGTTTTTACAGGCTAGGAAGAAATTTAGCTCGTTGGTAGTAGGAAGACAGGTCTGTAGGGAATAAGTATCATTGGTAATCAGTAGGCCATAGCCTCTTCCAGCCTGTTCCCAGCTGCTCTTGGACCTGGGCCTCAGAAGAAAAAATTGAATTTCCCTTGGAGACAGTGGTAAATTGTATTTTATTAATTAGTGTCCACTTAAATTTGATTCAATACCCAGGGAAATTAGACTTACTCTTAAATCACAAAATACATAATGCTACTAAAATAATATATTAATAGGTATGATGTTTACAGTGAAAAATTGCACCCTGCCAGTGTGGCTCAGTGGTTGAGCGTTGACCTATGAACCAGGAGGTCACAGTTCAATTCCCAGTCAGGGCATATGTCACGGTTACTGGCTCGATCCCTGAAGGGAGGGGTGCAGGAGGTAGCAGATCAATGATTCTCTCTCATCATTGATGTTTCTATTTCTCTCCCCCTCTCCCTTCCTCTCTGAAATCAATAAAAAAATTGTTTAAAAAATTGGTTACATTTATTGGCTTATATAAGTGCCTTACTTATACCTTCCAGAATACTTCATTAGTTGAATTTTTTAGGAGAACATGGTGATTTATCATTTTTATAATATTCTGATGATGACAAAACATTCACATTTAAAAGTACTTATTAAGAACTAATAACGATCCTGCCAACAATACTGAGTTCATTTACTTACTAGTAAATGAAGTACCACAAATAAAGTTTCTATTTTTTCATAAACTTTATCTGTCTGACATTTTTCTGCTTTGTGTTCCAAAGAGAGGGGGCAAAGCCATTCGGTGTCAGAATTTAGCTGGATGATCCATATTCCACTTGTGGAATTGGTCAAGATCAGAGAACTTCTTCCTTTCCTGTGGCTTAGAAACAAAGTTGTTGATATAGTTATTCTCTCTGGCATTTCGATCATGAATTTTGCACAGACCCACATCAAGGAAAAAAGCGGCCCTTTCTATGTCAGATTTGCAGAATGACTTCAGATGTTTTGACTAGATAGCTGCAGAAAAGAATGAAAACAGCACAAGTCATGATATCCATTGCTGTCTTGCAAAATCCTCTGGGCTCTGTTATTGTTACTTATCTATTGGAATACTAAGTTGTGGTTCTTACCCAGAGTAAGTTTGGTTTTATTATTCCTATTAAGATCTTATTAATGTTTAGTTGACTTATTTTATATTTCAGGAGATGTCTCTCATCAGTATCTTCTATCTAAAGCAGAAAGAATTGGTGTGAAGTATTTTTTAAATGAAAATTGTTGGTCGTTTGTTGATTTGTTGATGCTAGCCATTCTGACTGTGAAATACTTTTTAAATGAAAATTGTTTTATGTAAAGATTCTACACAGAAATACATGTAGATAACCACATGCAAAGAATTTTGAGTTGGTTTCTTGCAAATGCATCCTCACTGTCTACGGAGAGCATAGACACTTGCTCTATGGAATGGCCATTGCATCTACATATCCCTTTGATGAGGATGCTATCTGAAAGCTGAGTTATTGTCAGTTCTCTCCACTCAGGTACTGTGGACAGAGCATCTGTTGGATTGTTGGGAGAAGTTTATAGGGTGGGATAGAGGATACCTTTGCTTCTCACTGATATCCCTTATTTCTTCTTGACTACACAGTAGTTCTCTCTCTGAGGAAGCCAACATTGGGTGCTCACACACATCCCAGGAGTCAATTACCTCTAATTTTTCCAGAGTCTCTTCTCTAGGATTCATTTTAGTTGTGTCTAGAGATATATTTGAAGGTCAGTATTACTCAAAATGTTCAGATTGGGTGATGATGTTTGGGGAGGTCATGAGTAGGGTAGAATGTGCCTGTATCAGCCAACATCACCGACTTGGAGAGCCACAAAGAACCCTTCTCTAGATTTTGTACTTTTACTTGAAATTCCAAGTTTACTTCACCAGGCTGTACAGTGGTGGGGTCCTCAGATGGCTCATTTCTGCCTCACCCCACCCCACCTAACGAGTACCAGCACCAAAGAATTGGCCATGATGGCCTCAGCATTTCCTTAACGCTACCTTGCTTCTTTGTGCACAATCAGAAAATAGGCAGTACCCAAAAGACTGCCTCTTTCCTCATCTCATGGACTTTTTATTGGTGAAATGATCTTGTCTTCTACCTGTACCACTTATTTGAACAGTATCAGGGTGTAATCATATATGGTTGTCCTATTTAGGTCTGAGGATAAGGCCTCAGCTTGTGAGTAGGGAGAAGCACATTCCCTGAAGGAGGTGGTCAGCCTAGGTTTCAGTCCCTGGGAGGAGACCTAACCTGAGTGAGCCTGGACACCAGAGCACTGGACAATACCTCTACTGGGTTTCCGCTCTTAGGAACTAAGGTGTTTTGTTAATGTGCTCTGGGGTGGTGGGTACAAAGATGGCATCCATCACAAGGAGCCAGACCCAGTGCTGGAATGGAATAGGTCTCCAATCCAGGAGAACGAGCCATATTTTACAAGTTGGATAGATGATCTTTCTCAACCTCTTTCCCTTAATTGTTTAAAACCCTTAGTGCTTTCTTAAATGTCCTGGCTTGGTCTTAGCTAGACATTAAGGGGAGGATTTGGGCTACACCTGGTCTGGAGTGTACAAAGGGGCAGAGTTTCTTATGTTGACTGGAGCTGTGGTGGCAACAGGAATTAGGGAGAAATACCCAAGGTGGAAGGCAGGGGAGGGGGTGAATCTAAGAGTCAGGGCCATGATACTGCTCCACGGATGTGGGGGATTCTCTCCTTGGAGCCCATGATAGAGGACCTGGACAGTGTTTTCATAAGGAAAGAGGGGAGCTTCCTAATAGCACTTTGGTACTTTGTTTCCGGAGTGTTTTTGATGTCGTTGTTGTTGATTATCTGGCTGGTTTGTTTATTTGCTTCAAAAATAAGTTGAGCAACAATTGTCCCAAGTAACAAAGGCCAGGTCACTTTGTTTGAAGCAAATGATCTGTGTTCAATCTCTAGAGATAAAGCGAACCCTTCGCTCTATATGACCATCGTAAGCAGGTATTTTTCTTTCTTAAAGAAAAATTAAGGAAACAGGTATTCTATTGTTTGGAGACTGAGCAGTTCATAGCTATCAATCAACTGTCAGCTGAGATGATGAAATTGCAGGTCATATGAAGACTTAACTGAGCTTTTTCTCAGCACCTATAAATATGACATCCACATAAGATCACTCCTTTCCAACCCAGAAACTTGTGAAAAGCTACCAATGATAAAGAATGTATAAGCTGACCAAAATGACTTGCTAACATGCTTCTATCTGTGGTTTGAACTGAATTCATCACTTAAGTCAACCTAAAATAATCCAGCTGCACAGCGCCACCTGTAGGAAAACTCTATGTGAGTGTCACTAAATGGCGGTTTGCTTTTTAGAAACCTGATCATTTATTTTCTTTAACTCCTGAATTGAATGACTATAGCATGTTATAAACTGTGTGTATGGTTTTTTTTTAACTTAATGACAAAAATGCTTAAATTCTTTCTAGGCATAGCCCTGTGACTCATAGTTTTCGGGCTGAATTTGTCTCAAGTGTTCTTAATTGATTTAAAAAAAGACACACATATTACCAACACAGGTATTTACATCCACTGGCTTCTTTTTCTTTTTAAATTATTTTTTTTTCTGTAGCCATTTTCTACAGCTTCAGTGAGACATTATATTTGACATTTTCATGACACTAGGAACTTTAAGGTGATAGGGCCATTTCTGCCTTGACCACAGATGTAGTCCTGGCACCTAGCCCAATGCTTTGCACATAGTAAGTCCTCAGCAGATGTTTGTTGAATGAATGAGTACACACAGTCTCTTCATCTGCCCCTCTTTCAGGATATGCCTAAAATGATTTCAGTTCACATGCCTTTTCATTGTAGAGACGCCTCAGACCCCCTAATATAGAACAACCAAGTACTGGTTGATCCCTTTCACAGAAACCAGATCTCCCTTTCTCTAAATTACTTCTTCTATTGATTTATTTGTAGCTTATTTATTTATTGTATGTCTCATCCATTTGACAGAAAGCTATGAGGATGAAGCCCAGGCTGTTTTGTTCCACACTCTAGCACAGTGCCTGGCACAGAGTGGTGCTTAATTCACAGTAGCTGATTGGGTGGATGAGTGCATGCTACTTACCCACATGCACATATGCAATGACAGTTATATGCTGGCCCACTTTTACCCTTGAGCAATGAAGAACAATTAAGAATTGCACAGGGAATGGCCATAAACATCTCTTATCTCAGCAAATTGTTAGAGACTGAGTGGCTAAAAAGGGTAGGTTTTATTACATATTCAGGTTATGCTTGATGGCTATCAGGTTGGGGATTGGGGACTCCTCTATTTCAATGTATCATAGTGCAGTTTTAGATAGGCCCTACTCCCTAGATGGAATTCTGGCTCCATTAACAAACTGTGTGATCTTGGGAAAATGATATAGCCTTTCTGAACCTCTTCCTAATATGTAAATGTGAGACACAAATAGGCCTCACCTCACGTGGTTATTTAGAAGATTCAACAAGACAATGTATGTAAAGTACATAGTTTAGTGCCTGGCACAGAATAAAGAATAAGTACTCCATAAAAGTTATTATTAAATTAATAAGAACATTTGAAGTCCATCAGTGGGCTAGCAGTGTTCCAGGACTCAATTAGGTTGTAATTAAATGTATTAAACAATGTCTTATGCTCAACTTCAGTGAAAGGAATTATTGCTTTGCTTTTAATGGCTATAACATTCTACTTAGCTAAATAATGGAATCAGATAAATTCCCTACAGTAAAAGCTGGATTTAGTAAGATTTGGAAGGCTATGGCATAAGGCACACTATCACTGCAGTTTAAAATATCTCTGCACCCAAATAATACCACTATTTAATATTATGTTGGATAGTCTTCTAAGATTTCTTTGATAAGAAAGAGAATCAACCACATAAGATAGGAGTTGTTTTTTTTAATCAATATCCGTAACCTCACCAAAGTGTGATATAAGCAATATGTCATGGTAAAAATAAATTATGTAAATTATCTTTTTAAAAATCTTTTGTCAAAAGTATATTACAAATGTATTTGACTTTTTCTTACTGGAAAATAAATTTAATCTTTGAATATAAATGTTTAGTCTCATTGACATGACACAATTATACATATATAAAATAATTATATATACATATACATGTATATTACAATTTGGATAATTTGCAGTGACAGGTAAGACCTAAATTACAGGAACCAGAAACCTAATTATTTCAAATTGAATAATCTTGCTAACCAGAGTCACTTATTTCAGGGGAACAAAGGCAATGGCTTTTTAAAGTTTCTTACTTATATTAATAGTTCTGTTATCATGTTGTGTTAAATTATATGAGAGTTCTCCCATATAACAAAGGTTGTAAAAACTAGACATTTATTTCTTTATCAAGTACATTTACTCTGCCTAATTCCTTACTATATGTTTATATAGGGATCTGTGGAGACTCTTACTCTACAACAGTCAGCCTACAATTTTCTCATCACTCTTTAATTTGGACAAAAAAAAATACTATTCAGAAAAAAAAATGCTCACATTTCAGACTTTATGGTAGATATGGGTGGTATATTGTAGAATAGTTTTCCTCTGAGTTTTTGACAGGATAAAGACTTTTAGCAAGCCACTAATCTCTTGTATTTGTCACCTCTTTTTTATTTAAGGGGTTGGCAGGATATGTGTTTCAGAGGAGAGGCTTGGGGGCTGGAATTCTAGCTCACAGCTTCTGAGGCATATTGGAGAAACCACCTCATCAGGCTCTTCCTTTATATCTCTGGGACATCAAATAAGAAAAAGGTCTTCAGGGGTGACAGAAGGTAGTGATACCAATAATTGCCTTCATTGGTACCATATTTGCAGCTACCCACAACCTATCTTTTAGAAAAGGTCTATGAACTTAAGGCATGGGCAAGAGTGGCAGTAAAATATTACATTTTTAGATTGAAAATATCTCTTTGATCGAACTTGTGTTTTCATTCTGTTTGAGGTACATAATATCAAGCAAATACTACCCTTAATAATTATATATTAATGTGCTTTCTAAAACACCTTAATGTTGGATACTTTTGTGGTTGCACATTTCTCTTACATTATCAATCTATCCTCCCCCTCCCCCCACATTCTCCGCCCCATCTCTCTCACTGGCATAGCCATGTAGAAAGCAAACCAAACAAAAAAGAATAACAACGCTCTTTAGATACTTTTCCATTTCTCCTCTCCTCATCCCAACAAAACTAATGGAAATAGTTGTCTCCATTTCCTCAACACTCTTTTCCTAACCAGCCTGCTTCATCCTGGTTTTTATTCTTTATTGAGGTCACCAATAATTTGTATCTGGCCAAAGCTCTTGGTCAATTTCCCATTCTCTTCTTATTCTCTTTGTCAGTAGCAGTTGACCTTGCTGGACACACTCTTCCTTTTAAGCACACCCTTCTTTTTTAAAAAATATATTTTATTAAAATACCAACGGCATATTTCACAGACCTAGAACGAACTCTCCAAAAATTCATCTGGAACAAAAAACGACCCCGAATAGCTGCAGCGATCCTGAGAAAGAACAAAGTAGGTGGGATCTCAATACCAGATATCAAGCTGTATTACAAAGCCACTGTTCTCAAAACTGCCTGGTACTGGCACAAGAACAGACATATAGATCAATGGAATAGAATAGAAAGCCCAGAAATCAGCCCCAACCAATACGCTCAATTAATATTTGACAAAGGAGGCAAGAACATACAATGGAGTCAAGACAGTCTCTTCAATAAATGGTGCTGGGAAAATTGGACAGATACATGCAAGAAAATGAAACTAGACCACCAACTTACACCATACACAAAAATAAACTCAAAATGGATAAAGGACTTAAATATACGACAGGAAACCATAAAAATACTAGAAGAATCCAAAGGCAACAAAATCTCAGACATATGCCGAAGCAATTTCTTCACCGATACAGATCCGAGGGCATTGGAAACTAAAGAGAAAATAAACAAATGGGACTACATCAAAATAAAAAGTTTCTGCACAGCAAAAGAAACCATCAACAAAACAACAAGAAAGCCCACTACATGGGAGAACATATTTGCCAACATTATATCTGATAAGGGCCTAATCTCCAACATTTATAGGGAACTCATACAACTTAACAAAAGGAAGATAAACAATCCAATCAAAAAATGGGCAAAGGACCTAAATAGACACCTTTTAAAAGAGGACATTCAGAAAGCCAAGAGACATATGAAAACATGCTCAAAGTCGCTAATCATCCGAGAGATGCAAATCAAAACAACAATGAGGTACCATCTCACACCTGTCAGAATGGCTATCATCAACAAATCAACAAACGACAAGTGCTGGAGAGGATGTGGAGAAAAAGGAACACTTGTGCACTGCTGGTGGGAATGCAGACTGGTGCAGCCACTATGGAAGACAGTATGGAGTTTCCTCAAAAAACTGGAAATGGAACTCCCATTTGACCCTGTGATCCCACTTCTAGGAATATATCCCAAGAAACCAAAAACACCAATCAGAAAGGATATATGCACCCCTATGTTCATAGCAGCACAATTCACCATAGCTAAGATTTGGAAACAGCCTAAGTGCCCATCAGTAGATGAATGGATTAGAAAACTGTGGTACATCTACACGATGGAATACTATGCTGCTGTAAAAAAGAAGGAACTCTTACCATTTGCAACAGCATGGATGGAACTGGAGAGCATTATGCTAAGTGAAATAAGCCAGTCAATGAAGGAAAAATACCACATGATCTCACTCATTCATGGATAATAGAGACCATTACAAACTTTTGAACAATAATAGATACAGAGGCAGAGTTGCCTCAAAC
>NW_005356905.1:243524-267327 GCF_000412655.1 Myotis brandtii | reverse complement strand
TTTTTTTACAGAGAGGAAGGGAGAGGGATAGAGAGTTAGAAACATCGATGAGAGAGAAGCATCGATCAGCTGCCTCCTGCACACCCCCTACATGGGGATGTGCCCGCAACCAAGGTACATGCCCTTGACCGGAATCGAACCCGGGACCCTTGAGTCCACAGGCTGACGCTCTATCCACTGAGCCAAACCAGTTAGGGCACGCACACCCTTCTTGAAACATTCTTCTTCGGCTTCTGTGACATCATTCTCCTGGTTTTCCCTGCCTCAGAGAAAGCCCTACCTCATCTCCATTCCTGGCAGCTCCTTTTCTACCAGACATGTAGCCCAGAGCTCCAATCATAGCCATCTCTTCTAGCTGCACTCTCTTCCAGTTCTAGGGTGTGAATACCTCCATCAACTGATGCTTTTCAAATATGTATCTCCAGTCCAGCTCTAAACAGTTTATTTAACTGCCTACTCAGCATCTTTACCCGGATGTCTAAGAGATACAAAGAGTGGGGATACATAAGGACCAAGTGACATTCCCTTCCCCACACATACGGAGAGGTTAGTTCACTTCTTTCTCGAAGCCATGAGGGGAGTGAATGCAAATGAATTCTTGAGATGCAGCCATTGTACTGTAGTCTCAAATTTGGGACAAACATCAGGGCTGAGAACACTTTTACTAGTTGTAAACATATATTTATACTGAAATACCACTCAATTACTCAATAATCTCACATGCCCCCATCACCCCTCAAAGCCTTGTCTTTTTTTAATCTTTATTGTTGAAAGTATTACATAGGTCCTCCTTTTCCCCCCCATTAACCTCTTCCACTCCCCCATTTTCCCCAACTCCCCCAGGCCCTCACCACCCATTGTCCATGTCCACGGTTCATGCATATATGCATACAAATTCATTGGTTGATCTCTTCCCACCCACCCTCCCCTGCCTTCCCTCTGAGGTTCAACAGTCTGTTCATGGTTCTAAGACTCTGGGTCTATTTTTATTCATCAGTTTATTTGGTTCATTAGATTCCACAGCCTAGTCTTAAACTGGCAATTTACTCCTAGAACTCACAGCATCCCCACTCTCACCTCCATCTCAACTGCAACCCCAGTTGATAAAACTTCATGTACTTCTCAGACTAATATTTGGTGGTTCTACTCTTCAAACTCTATGTACCTAATGTAACCATTAATCCGACTCTTCCAACGAGTCTAGCTTCAAAACCACTCAGCATGATTTCCCCTCACTCATTCATGAGACAAAAATAGCAGCTATTGATATCATCCTAAAGGACTCCTCTCAAATGGCCCATTTTTATACGTCAGGAATTTTAAACACATGTGAGAATCAAATGTTAGACTTATAGAGAAAGATCAAATTCTTTATTCCTTTTCTTATTTCCAGTGATTGTTTCTGTCATCACAATTATTTTAAAAGCATCTGGGATTCAGTATTTAAAGGAACACCCTCTGCCAGATTCAGACATACTATCCAAATGGTACCTATTCACAGATTTCTACATTCTCCTTTCTATCCCATGACCACCCAAAAAGAATACTCAGCCTGTAAAGTGATAGGGAGAGTCCCTTCTACCTTTCCTTATGTTACACTTCGGCCATACAAAAACTCCTAGCCCACCTCCCACCCATTCATAACTCACTTTTCCTCAGTGGAACATAAATGTCTAATATGACTGGTAAGAGCCTAAGATTCATTGGGCCACCTTTCACTAGTGGGTGATGTCACTATGCTCTCAATGGTCACATGTCCTTCCTGCCCTTGAGGGGTTATGAACTTCTCATTGGCAACATACACCAGCAGGGCTAAGGCCATATTTTCCACCCTTTGTCCCCATTTTCTGAAAGCTGCAGGCTCAGCCATATTTTTATTCAGAGAAAAAGGATATAGGATGCTCCAAGTTCGCCTCAGGCCCCAGCTATATTCTTGGATATGAGTTTACCAGAAACCCTGCTTTAGGACATTCTCAGTACTTTCCCAAATTAATAGAGCAGTACTTTCTGTTTCATGGGACGATCAGCCCTTGGTCATCTACACTACTAGTAAGAACCCCTGGGAGGAAAAAAAGTAAGGGCCTCAGACTCCTAACATGATAACTGAAGCAATCTAAAAATTAAATGCAGCATTTCAATTGTATCAGTTTTCTATTAGTGCTGTAACCAATTACCACAAACTTAATGAGTTTAAACCACGCCTGTTTGTTATCTCACAGTTCTGTAGGTCAGTGTGGTTCATCTGATTCTCTTAGAATCTCACAAGGCTGAAGTCAAGACCTCAGCAGGGTTGCTTTCCTCCATGGAAGCTCTGGGGATGAGCTTCCAGGCTCATTCAATTTGTTGGCAGAAATCAGTTTCCTGTGATTGTTAGGGTTGCCATCCCTGTTCCCTTGCTGGCTGTGGTCTAGTGGTGTTCTCAGTTTCTAGAGCATGCCCACATTCCTTGTCTCATGGTCCTGTTCTTCCATCTGCAAAGCAACAATGGCAAGTAAAATCATTTTCTGCTTCTAATCTCTCTAACATGCCCTTTCCCTCATATTTCCTCTGCTGCATCTCTCTACCTTCCTCTTCTTCTTTTAAGGGCTTAAGTGATTAAATTGGGCCCAACTGAATAATCCAGAATAATTGCCCTATTTTAAGTTCAGCTGATTAGCAACCTTAATTTCATCTCCAAAGTCCTTTACAGCAGTACCTAGAGTAGTGTTTGATTGAATAACCAAGGGACAAAAAGCTTTGGGGGAGGTGGGCATCTTTATAATTCTTCTTGCCACATAGTGGGTCCACTTTTCAATTCCAACTCTCATACCATCAGTTCTGGCTAAATTTTGCCCGAAATGCCCAGGCATTGAATTTTACTCAAGAAAACCCCTCTGCCCAAGGGTCAGCCACTCTCCAGTACTACCTGTACATTATTGGGAAAGTCCCTAAACCTCTCTGGAGCTTCACTTTCTTCATGTAGAATACAATTTCCTACTCTATGATATTATTCCAAGTTTTAAGTGAATACCTTTTGCAAACTTTAAAATGAAAATGTCCATTGTATTACTTTATGTCTTAAGTATATTTTTTAAAATAGAATGAAACATTTATAAAGTGACAGAAGAAAGCTAAGAACAAAAACTGAGTATTAATTCTGAAGTACTATATACAAGGTGTCACCCAAAAATGTATACACACTTTAAATAATTATAAAGGCAGTGCTTATTAAAAATACATTTTATTTTATTTTTTAAAAATTTTTTTATTGGTTTCAGAGAGGGAGGGGGAAAGAGAGATAGAAACATCAGTGATGAAGAGAATCATTGATTGGCTGCCTCCTGCATGCCCCCACTGGGGGCAGAGCCCACAACCTGGGCATGTGCTCTGGCCTGGAATCGAACCGTGACCTCCTGGTTCATAGGTCAATGCTTAATCACTGAGCCACACCAGCCAGAAAAAATACATTTTATTTAAAAAATGTAATAGAATCTACAGACATTGTATGTATACATTTTTTGGAACTACCCTGTGATATGATGATTTCTAAACCTGGTTTGAACCGAAGCCAGAAAACATGAGCTAGAGAGTCTACTTGTTAGTTGGACGACTTAAGTCAAGTCAGTTTCTCCAGCTCCCTTTCTTTGTCTCATCTGTGAAATTAATGTGTTTAACAAAAGGACCTCTAATGTCCAATTCAACTCTGAAATTCTATGCTTCTATTTTATGCTCTTTTTTCAAGATGCACTAAGAATCAGAGTTGCAAGAAATGATCTATTTATAGTCAGCTCTTTATAAGATGACTGTAAAATGCCTGAGACAAGCTCATAATACAGGGACTAGAAATCTCTTCAAGGACAACCTGAAATATGTCTGTAAGTCCTGGCAGGTTTTCAGTCCTTTATCATTGTAATCAAGCATTTATTCAGCACCCAATTCCAAAATATTAGGCTAATGAATTGTTTCAGTTTGAGAATTCATATTATTCGACTAGATGCTATTATGTCTCAGAAATATACTAAATATATAGCACTAATAAAAAATTATCCTTGAATTCTGTTTCAAAAAGAAGTCAAATAGAAACATAAAATTGGATACAGTATTTGTGAACTTCTAGAGTTCTCCAATTTTTCAAAATTTGTACATCAAGTAATAAATTGTTAATTTCACCTTTTTTTCTCCCTAAGCATTCTGTTTTTATTTCGAACAAACCATGTAGATTAAAGTATGTGTCCAATTATTGTCTTGAGAGTCACTGATGGATTCTTGCTGTTTGCTGAGAGTTTTAGTCTGTTCTATATCCTGGATCTGGAATAAAAACTATTTTTAGAAATTTAAGTTTGGAATTTAAAAAGGAAACATTTTCCTCAAACTCCCTTTTGGTGGGTTTTCCAACAATGGAACTCTCCTTTCTATTGCGGCGTGGGTGCAGACTTTTAGGAGAATGGGATTGTGAATTTCCGAATCCCTTTTCGTTTGATGGGCAGCTTGGAGAGCCCTACTCCCTGCAGGGGCCAGGCTAGAAGCAAGAAAATGACAGGGTTGGCCGAGTGTGGGCACAAGTCCTTGTCACATTTGAGTTAGTGCTTCTCAAGCGGGGCGAGGGGAGGAGAGCGAGTTATTTTGCCCATACTATGGTGGTCAACCAGCCTTCACTTAAAGAAAATAATTTTCTTTGCCATAGTAACCTCCTAGGTTGTTGTAGCTGGCTAAAACTGAAATTTTACAAGATGAATGTGGCGTGCAGCCTGTTTAGCTCTAATCAGTTGCATGTGTGGGATGGTTTCAGCCCCAGGGCTCTGGAGCGGGGTTTCAATGGACATGTTAGATGGACTGACTTGCCGAGCAAGGCAGGAGTGTGGATGGGTTTCACACTCCGCTTGCAGGTTCTTATCCAGAAGCTGGCAGTTTTAACTTGAGGATGTTAGACGCAGCAGACAGAAGAAAAGAAGACTCAGTGCTCCTTAAGGGGGGAGTAGGGCGATGAGTTGGGCTTGTAAAAAACGAGAAAGAAAAAGTTGCAAAAGTAGCAAAAAAAAAAAAGAATAGCAGACATTGAATTTGTTCTTGGAGTTGCAAGAAAAAGAGAAGAGGAGAAAGGAGATGAATAGGTCCGAACACTCAACTGATTTAGTATTCATTCAGCAAACTGAATACTTGCTTTGTGCTCAGTACTGAGCTAGTTGCTGGGGATATAACAATGAACACAGCAGATACCCTCCCTGCCCTTGAGGAGCTTAAAGTCTAGGGAAGGCCAGTCTCAAAAGCGCATTTGGGTCCTCCAAATCATCCCAGAATGTATTCCTGTAGTAGTGAGTGCTCCTCCCCTAAGCATATGGTACTCCTTAGGCCTGCCTCACTGGGCTTCTCAACTGCAGAAGCTATGTGTTTGAGGAGCCACTTCAATTTTTACAGTTTTAAAGATTGTTGGCAAGCCACAGTTCACAGGTAATTCTACTAGACAGACTTGTTTGTGTTGGGTAAAGAACAATTACAGAGTGGCATATTACATCATCCTTAAATGGAATTGGAATACTTTTGTGGGATAGTCAAAGTATTTAGTCCCCTGATGTAAGAATGGGTGAGAGCAAAGCAGGACAAAATTGGGAAGGTTTGGTGATGTGCTTTCTGTCCGTCTCTGGCACTCTCCAAACACTATCCTTCAAACACCTCTACTGAGTGCTCTACGGTGCCTCCCTCCCAGGTCAGACACCATATTCACAGGTCCTGCTTCATTTGTCTCACAATATCGTGCTTTCTCTTTTTTGGTGTCTCAGTTCCAAACAGGATGCCTCAAATGAACATACTCAACCTGAACAGTCACTAGCAGATAGTGAGCTAGGAGTAAGTTCTCCCTTTACCAGCCAACTATGGGTGCCTCTGTGACCCAAATGAGTTAGTGATGGAGGATTTCAGACACCCAGCCAGGGCCAGGGAAAGGAGAGGGGTGTAGGGCTCCACTCAATTCTTTGCTTATTCTGAAAATGTACAAATTTCCTGGGAAAGGTTCCGATGTGTCTGTGAGGGATGGAAGAGAAGGTGGAGACATCTGGGGGGCCGTTCTGGCAAAGCTCCTCATTCTCTGCACATGAAAAATCGCGACTTGAATCTTTTGAGTAGAAACTCTAACAACTTAGAACTGAATTCTGACTTGAATTGAAACATGTTTTCCGTTCTCAAACTGGGTAAGGGCACCTCATATGTAATCGTTTTTGTCAGATCCTCCCGCATCAAAAAGTGTGGCTCTTTAGACCAGGCCCTGGATGAAAAGTGCTTTGAGTTTTGAGACCCATCCCCCATTCCCTTTCTTTCACTATTTTGCCTTTAGCCTCCCCAGGAACCATTGAATGGGGCAAAACATCTGCAGCCCCCAGCACTGGCTCCCAGTGATGGCTCAATGGAGGCTGGCTAAAAGAATCCCACGGTTATTTTTCTAGTCACTCATTCCTCTAGACCAGTGGTTCTCAACCTTCCTAATGCTGTGACCCTTTAATACAGTTCCTCATGTTGTGGTGACCCCCAACCATAAAATTATTTTCGTTGCTACTTCATAACTGTAATTTTGCTACTGTTATGAATCGTAATGTAAATATCTGATATGCAGGATGTATTTTCATTGTTACAAATTGAACATAATTAAAGCATAGTGATGAATCACAAAAACAATATGTAATTATATATGTGTTTTCCGATGGTCTTAGGCGACCCCTGTGAAAGGGTCCTTCGACTCCCAAAAGGGTCGCGACCCACAGGTTGAGAACCGCTGGTTTAGGAAATAAAGTTTCGCTTATTTATTCGTGTGTTTATTTTAGTCTTCATTTCAAATGAAAAGAGAAGAAATTGAAATTTGAAATACTACTAAACATTTACGTTTATAAGTATATTTAGCTACATGTATACGTTAAGTTTACTGTTTAGAGGTTATTTTCACTACCATTTCATGGGGATTTTGCTATTCCCAAGGTCCTTTATATACATTTTCTGACTTGACTTTCCTAACAGCTCTATGGAGCCCGTTACTATCTTCTTTCTCCTCATCGGGAGGAAGGAAGAGGAGGTGCTGAACATACTTCCTGGATTGTACTAGGCACTTTCCAGAATTCCATTCATATGCATATCCTTTCATGTAATTCTTTCAATAGCACTCTGAAGTGGGAATTGCTTGTGTGTTTATGTCTTTACAAGGGAGACTCCACCGGTTTTTAAAGAGAGAACCAGGACCCAGAGCCCCACGCTTTGGTTTGTTGGACCCCAATGTGCTCTTGTTCCTACGGCGTCCTTCCTGTGGTGGCTGTTTGCTCTCCAAGCACCACTACCTCTGTCAGCAGAAAGGGCTTTGTTTCAGTCCTACTCCCCGAGGCCTGGGCCAGCTTGGGAGGCACATTCGGCCAATATAGCAGGTGCTCCCACTTAATGAGGAACGGGGCGGATGCCTCACCTAGAGTGCCCCCAGCTCTGAAATCCTGTTGTGGGGACGTGGAAAGGTGCGAGTTGATGCCTCTCTTCCCAAAGGCAGACATTTTGCTGCTTTTACCCATGTGCAATCAATTACTGCTGGCTGCCCACCCATCACCTCAATGGCATCCTCAAAAGTCAGTTCACTTTGCCTCAGCACCTGGCAACTGCAGGCCTGGGGACTGGGAATTTCCTAGTCACCTTTTATGTCATTCTGCCTACTTCATTCTATTTAGTAAATGTAGAGTTTGTCTTTCCACCCCAACCCCCATACACACATCTCTATTCTCCTGACCTTGTTGTGCTGTTGGTTTTTTTTAACCTAGAAACATTGGCTCCAGTCAGGGTGTATAAGCCAGGGAATGTAAGGGGGGAAATCAATGCCGGCCTCTGGCTATCATTTAAACACAATAGGATCAACTTCTGTGGACATCTGCTACTCTCCGGCTACATTATAGTGTCAAAAGTCTTGAAATTGAAGAAAGGACACCACAAAAATCTGTTTTATAAGCGACACACTTTTGTGGTTCCAATTTTTAAAAACACATTTAATCCCTTATTTCTTGTCTCATCCTCTAAAACTAGGATTGGACTAGGCTTAATAAAAAATTCATCTGGATTAAAATGCAGTAATCCATTTCAAAGCCAGCACAGGTAAAGCCATTTTGCAACAATTCTACTTTTAAACAAACTCTAGCAAATGTTGTCAACTCTAGTCTTCAGGGAACATTTCAACATGGTGCCCAGAGGGAGGCTTCAAACCCGACAGCCACTTCCTCTTTGTCAGGAACAAGAAGGAGGGTTGTTAGAGAAAACAAGGTCTCCCCATTTCAGATGTAGAAATAATAATACAAATGACTGCACGCCAAACGGCTCGCTGGAAGACACATCCCAGAAAAGGCAGTGTGAGGACCTAATAGGTCATGACAGCTCAGATACAGAAGTTATCTCCCCACAGTAGGGGCGGCCTCATTACCCACTTCTGGTTTAGTTTTGCTGCAGCAGCCATGAGTGATGAGGCCACCCTTATCTCACCGAGATGAAGACCATATTCTCCAACGCTGTGACATGTCCTTTCTGTGTAACCACTTATGGCATAGATTTCATTTCCTAGCTGCACACGTGCATCACACACACACACACACACACACACACACACACCCATCAGAAGAAAGAACTGCCTGTTTTTAAGTGACATTCCAAGATGAATGTGGCACTACTGACATGTTGAAAGAGAACACTTCCCCCCCAACACTCGAATGACTTTCAAGAAATCCAACTCCCCTTTCTCTATCAATATGGTTTTCATACCGATTTAGCTCCCTGTGCCAAAACATTTTAGAAATGGCAGCAGCACATCTTGAAACCCCAAAAGGGACACCCCTTGTCTGAGAAGTGGAAAGCTCACAGAATCCTTGTCTGTGAGATTCCAACGGGCTGGATCGTCTCTGTCCCCTTGAGCCATCGGTGACACAGAGCGGACAAAAATGCACATTCTCAGGTCACTTCTCGAAAGCAGGGCTCCCGGGGGAGGCCGGGTGACCTGCAGAGTGTGTAAGTCTTAGCCCTGCTTAAATCAACCGGCCGCTCTACATCATGCTCTCTCTTTTTGGTCTTAAATTATTTATTAAAAGGCACAACGTCGGTTAGGGCAACCTCATCAAGATGGAGAACATGGATTCAGCGACTTGTGCCTGAAATCTGCAACTCAAATCAAAACTGTGGAGAAACCTCAAACAGGGACAGGAGGGATGTAACTCAAAAGTGAGGCGCTCCCCTTCCTGATTTCAGTTCAGAAGAAGAGACGGCTTGTAAATATTATGGTTTCGTTCTCCAAATGTTTCTTTTTTTTCCTCTTTTAAAGTAAAAAGCTTTTAGAAACCCCCACCTTGGCTTTCCCTCATAAAAACACAGGGAACCGTGCTCAGGGTTAGTTTTGTGCCCCCTTTAGGAGGTTTGTGTGGGGTGGTTGGGAGGTGAAGAAGGGCTGGCTGCTCTCTTTTTCCTTGCTTTGATGGATTCCTCTCCTCATAAACCATAGCCCAGCTCATAATTATAATGCAAAACAGCATCCCTACAGCCTGCTTGGTGCATTTCAAATCTGAAGTTCCTTGAAGTTCTAAGGATTTTTAAATATTGATATTCATTAATTGCGTGGCTTTTTGTGACACAAATGCACATTACATACTTTCATGTGCTGGAAACAGCTAAAAATGGCATGGCACAAATGTTTACATGGCGGTTACCGAAAACGGTACCATGCTAATATATGTCTGCTTCTTAAATTCTGTTAGCAGTTGTAAGACAGTCAGATACCACCCGTGGGATCTTGTGCCCTCATGAAACACAATTACAATGAGAATATCTCATTATCTCATTGGCTTTAGCTTACTGCTCTGTTTCCATGGTTTCAAATACACAGAGGAGTCTGAAACTAAGAGTGCTGCTAACAAAGAACATATCCTTGTACAATGACATCAGATCATGTTAGACAGAATAGGCTTAATTAAATACCCCCTGATGGAGGCCAAAATACAGAAGTTGGGTCTACTTTCTATAAAGGAAACCAGACATTTTAAAAATTCTACTTAATTTACTTGGGAATTTTGGATTCCTTTATCACAGCCACTGCAATAATAAAAACAAACTGAACTCAGAACCTGTTTAATATTCACTGGTAGTGATGGGAAATTAAGGAAATGGGGAAGACATAGACCACTGTCAGAAGAGAATGATGTCAGATGTCGTTTTCTTCCTAGTGTCTGGCTACTGAGCCAACCAACCCTCAGACTAAGAAATTGGGACAGTTCTGTAGGTGCAAACTACTGGGCCCGCTGCTCACGGCGTGTCTGTGGAATTTAAAGCCCAGATTCCAGCCTTCCCCAACGAGATCTGGTTCTGCCAGACACACGTCATTTTGCCCTCTTTGCTGACACATTGAGTGTCTAACTTTGCAAAACTGGAATTAGACTATTTTTTCACGATGGGAAGCAAGTTGATTTATTAGAAGAGAAATCACAAGTCTGGGCTGTTGGGTTTCCGACTGCTGGGGAGCTTGCCACGGTTTGATAGATTTCCAGCCCCTGGCTTCCTCTGCACTGAGAAAAGGGCCTCGCGACTCCAGCCAACGTGGCTTATGTTTAAGCAAATCTTCAAAATACACTTCAGTACGAGAAATCATTAAAGTCTCAGAGTTACCCTATTGTATAACTATTTTCTCCCAAAGGCCTGAAACAGCTTGTATTTTTCTATGTTGTGAAATTAATTTCCCCATAATGAAAATCTCCCTTGTCAATGTGAAGTTTATCCCCCCCACACACATACATATCACACACACACACACACACACACACACACATTATAGCAGTAAAAAAAAAATTTAAATCACTTATAGGCCCTGGAGACTATCGGGTGACATAATGTGACAATAATGACATCCCTAGTGGTGTTAATTGATTTTGTCCTGGTAGAGGGTAATTTGGCTTCCACAGTGACTGCTGGATCATGGACTCACTGATTGGTCTGCCTAGGTAGTATTACCATTAATGAACAGAAAACACACTTTCCTTCTTAAAAGATACTGGTAATTATGGGGCAGGGAAGATGGAAAGCCATAGGTTCTTAATCGTTTAAGGAGAGTTAATTCTGAGCTGTTTGCATTAAAAGGGGATATATGGTAAGAGACTGTGAATTAGCAATTCAGAGTCTCACTCCATAAAATCCAGCTGCTTTTATGCTACTCCAGGAAGATCTGTGAAAAACTCAAATGATTTGTAAAGTGCGCTTTAGCAGAAAAAAAATAGCAATTGGCAGCCGCATGTGCTGTGTGATTAAAAGTGATACATCATCTGTCAAGCCGGCTTACTTTATTGGTCTACATTCCTTTCTTTATGGCTTCTAATTGGTGTGATTTAAAAAATATTTTTCAAATGAAAAACACATCTCAATCTAAATGGTGTGTGTAGAATAAGATATTCAGATAATTCTAATTTTCAGGAGAATTGGAGATTTGAGAGTCATTCATGCTAAAATCAAATAATTGAAGTTATGTAAATAGAAATGATGTTACCCATATCAGTTAAAGCCACCATTATTCTCTATGTCACCAAGCTGAAAACTTTGGAGGCATCTCCATTCATTTCTCACCCAATAAGTTCAACTGGTTATCAAGTCCTATCCATCCTACCAGACCTGTTGATATTCTGTCTGTGGGTACCAGTTCTGCCCTAGCAGTTGTTTGTGGCTAGTATCTATTCCGATGGGTCAACATCTGTGCATACTAGTTGTTAAATATTTTGTATTTCATCCCTGAATCCTACCATTTAAATATATTTTGAATCAGCTTCTTTATCTCTATTGACTTGGTACTGCCCTGGTCAGATTTTAGTTATCTCTAATCTGAACTCTAATACTAGACTTTTTAAAGGATGATTATTAGCTAGTAATTTTTTTCTAGTAACAGACTTTGAATTGGTCTTTTTTTTACTCCAATCTCCTCTTACCATAATCTATACTCTATACTCTAGCTATGGTTACTTTTTATATTTATATAAACTATTTTTTAATTAGAAGTATAGAGTACTTAGTGAACAAATTGTAAGTTTATAGCTGTATCGTTTTAGAACAGGTTCCTTAGAAGTGGAACCTGAGGTGGGAGTGTTTATGCATGTGCTTTATTGAGGGAGTACTTGCAATTGAAACCTTTAAGGAAACAAGTGAAGCAGGAGAGGTGGGAAAAGAAGGCGTGAAGACCTGTGAAGGATCTGAGATTTTACCTACTCACAAGCTATAACAAATTAGCCTGCCATAGTTTCATGGATGCTGGCAGAAAATTGAATCAGAGATAAAGATTTTATTACTGACAACAATAGCAGCAGCCAGAGTATCAGCATTTGTACTGGTTCCTTGAGCCATAATTTCCATGAACTGATGCAAGGAGGGCCAGGTAATGCCATACAAGTAGTGGGTGATGTTACACAAGAGGAACCTGATGTTAGGGAACCTGAATTTTTTATAATGGGCAGTAACCTGTCTGAACTTTTTCCTGAACAGTAAACAAAGGTAATCTCTGCTCCATAGAGATGCTATTTTTATCTATAACGATATCCACTCTACAGACATCCTTGTAGGGTGCAAAATGAAGTGATCTAGTGTCTCTGGCTTACAAGAAGTGTGGAAGACCCATGGGAAATTGTCTCCTAATAGAAGGATGCAGGTTCAGCTAGAGTCTAGCGAGCTTCATTGTAATCCCATGGGGAGCTCTGGATACTTGTGGCCCCGTGGGCAAGGGGGCTGGACTTTTATATTTCCATATTACTGAACCATTGGCTGTGGGTCACCCTGATAAGAAGGCACAACCTCAGGAGTAGTATTTCCAAGTGGAGCCATTTATTTTGGTCTAGGCCCGCCGTGGTCAGCAAACTGCAGCTCGCAAGCCACATGCGGCTCTTTGGCCCCTTGAGTGTGGCTCTTCCTAAGCCTTAGGAGTACCCTAATTAAGTTAATAACAATGTACCTACCTATATAGTTTAAGTTTAAAAAATTTGGCTCTCAAAAGAAATTTCAATCGTTTTACTGTTGATATTTGGCTCTGTTGACTAATGAGTTTGCCGATCACTGGTCTAGGGTAATTCTCAGAACAAAAGTGTATCTGGGAAGCTGCTAGAAGCCACCACTCACCACTAACGTCAGCTTAGGGAAGGATACATTGAGAAAGGGAGACCTGGGTGGGGTACCAATAATGTCTATTATATTCATTAATTGTCACAAAGCAAATATGCTCAGATTATCACGATCCAAGTTAGGAAATGGAGCATTACCAACCCTCAGACGCCCCCTTTAGTGCCTCCTCCTGGTTGTTTTCCACCCACTTCTCCGTAACTACAACCGCTGTCCTAACTTCTAGAACCATGGATTGGTGTCTGTTGTTGAACCTTGTACAGATGAAATCATACAATATGTACTCCTTTATGTCTGGTGTTTTTTACTCAACATTGTGAGATTCATTCCTACTGAAGTGTGTAGCTATATCGTATTCCACTTTGTGAATGTACCACAATTTATATATTCTTTCTTCTGTTAATAGGCATTTAGTTCATTGTGGTTTTTTTGTCTATTATGACTAAAGCTTTATAATATTCTTGTGCATTAGTTTTATGTTCACATTTCTGTTGAACATGTTAATTCAGAGGATATGCATATGTTCAGTTTTAGTACCTGCTGCCAACCCCTTTTTGAAAGTGGTTGTCCTAATTGATACCTTTACCACCAGAGTAAAAAATATTTCATTTACTCCTTAGCTTTATCAAGCCTTGATCTTTATCAATCTTTTACATTTTTTTTTTGCCATTTTGGTGAGTATGTAGTTATTTCCCATTGTGGTTTCATTTGTATTTCTCTGACAACTCATAAGGCTAAACACTTTTTCATATATATTTTTAGCATCTGGATTTAAAGTGGTTGTCCTAATTGATACCTTTACCACCAGAGTAAAAAATATTTCATTTACTCCTTAGCTTTAGCAAGCCTTGATCTTTATCAGTCTTTTACATTTTTTTGCCATTTTGGTGAGTATGTAGTTATTTCCCATTGTGGTTTCATTTGTATTTCTCTGACAACTCATAAGGCTAAACACTTTTTCATATATATTTTTAGCCATCTGGATTTTTTTTAAAGTGCTTGTTTCAAATGTTTAGCTCACTTTTCTGTGTTGTCTTTTTAATGATTTGTATGAGTTTATTATATATCCTAGATATAAGGTCTTTATCAGATACATGTATGCAAATATGTAAATAAATGCCTTCTCTCATTCTGAAGGTGCCTTTTCACATTTTTAGTGATGTCGTTTGTGAATAAAAGTTCTTAATCTTAATGTTATGCAATTTATCAAGCTTTTAAAAATGGTTAGTGCTTTTAGTGTCCTATTCAAGAAGTCTTGTCTTTCCAACATCATAAAGATACTACTTTTGTGTTCCATCTCTGAAAGTTTTATTGTTTTACATTTCACATTTAAATCTAGAATTCATCTGGAATTGATTTTTGAGTATTATATGATATAGATCTCAAGATTTATTTTTTTCCATATGAATATCAATTGGCCCAGTACTATTTTTGGAAAGATGATTCTTTCTCCACTGCACTTATTATTACCCTCATTGTAAGTCAAATGACCATAAATGTATGGTCATCTTCTAGACAATATGCTCTGCCCCATGCATGTATCTATTTATCTTGTCTTCACATGTGTGGCCAATTTCACAAGCTCTTAATTATTGCATCTTTATAATATCTTGATATTTAGTTATATAAGAATTCCAACATTTTTTTCTTTGTCAAGGTTATTTTGACTATTCTTTGCCCTTTGATTGTCAAGTAAAATTAAAACTTAGCTTGTCAATTTGTAACTACAACAATAACAAAAATCTTGTTAGTTAATTGACCCTTTCGTCATTATGATACTCCTTTGTATCTTTAGAAATGCTCTCACATTTATCTTATATTAATATAACTATGCTTTAAATTTTTTTCATTGATTTGAGAGATAGAGAAAGACATCAATTTGTTGTTCCACTTATTTATGCATTCATTGGTTGGTTTTTGTGTGCCCCTTGACCAGGGTTCAAACCCACAACCTTGGCATATCAGGATGATGATCTAACCAACTAGGCTAGCTAGCCAGGGCTACAAAGAGAAAACAAATGGGAAATGGTAGAGTTAAACACAACTATATCAGTAGTTACATCAGATGTAAATGCACCAAATATTCCAATTAAAAGACAAATTTTTTCAGACTAGATAAAAATATAACTATACTAATATGTGAATTATAAATGACAGATGCTAAATAAAAGGAGAAGGAAAGGTAGAAAAATCAAAGAATGAAAAACTCTATAACAGGTCTGATGATTACTTTTATGTATTTGACTGGATCACAGGGTGGTGAGATTAAACATTATTTCTGGGTGTGCCTGTGAAGGTGTTTCTAGATGAGAATTGGTAATTTAGTGAAGTAGATTGTTCTCCCCAATGTGTGTAGGCATCATCCAATCCATTGAGGGTCTGAATAAAACAAAAGGTAGAGGAAGGAATAATTTGCCCTGCTCCCCCTTTTATTCTGAGTCTTGTTGAGCTGAGAGATCTCATCTTCTCTGGGGAACCCTGACCAATACATCAGAAGCAATGTTATATCACATCCCATACTAAATGAAATACATAAAAGAAGTTCTTTAGACACAAGGAGAATTCTTCAAAAGAAATATGATAACATGTAAACACAAGAGATGGGATGGGATAGTGGAGTTTAAAAGTTCTGCTTTCAGGAAATGTAAAAATACTAAGTGAGGATACATGTAATTTTTAGATGATCACTCAAAAGGTAGTAAAAGAATGTCAAAACAAATACTTAAACAATGAGAAAGAAATAGAATAACAGAAACACTTAATAAAAAGAAGACAAAAAAGGAGGAAATAAGGAACAGGAATAGTGACATGTGATCTCAGTTTTTGTTTCTAAAAAGAAGACAAAAAAGGAGGAAATAAGGAACAGGACTAGACGAGGCAGTGACATGTGATCTCAGTTTTTGTTTTTAATTTTATTTTACCTTATTTTTCAAACTATAGAGCAGTGGTTCTCAACCTTCTGGCCCTTTAAATACAGTTCCTCATGTTGTGACCCAACCATAAAATTATTTTCGTTGCTACTTCATAACTGTAATGTTGCTACTGTTATGAATCGTAATGTAAGTATCTGATATGCAGGATGGTCTTAGGCAACCCCTGTGAAAGGGTCATTCAACCACCAAAGGGGTCGCGACCCACAGGTTGAGAACCGCTGCTATAGAGGTATATTTACATATAACAAAATTCACCAATTTTAAGTGTATAATTTAATAAGAATTGACAGAAATATGCATTTGTGTAACCACCACCATGATCACAATATAAAACATTTCCATTTCCCTAGTGCTTTTTTGTAGTCAATCCTTGCCTCACAACCCCACTCCCTAGCAACCATTGATCTGCTTTCTGTCTCTTAAATTTGTCTTTTCTAAGATTTCATGTATATGGAATCATATACAGTCTTTAGTGTCTGGCTTTTTTTCACTCAGAGTAATGCTTTTGAGAGTCATCATGTTGTAGTATGTCAATAGTTTGCTTCTTTTTATATTGTTATATATCTGTAGTTTAAAAAATGTGCTATGTGTATCATTGCTTCATTTATTTGTATTGTTCTACTAGAGGCCCGGTGCATGTGCACCAGTGGGGTGCCTTGGCATGGCCTGTGGGGATTGGGCCAAAACCAGCAGTCCAACACCACCTGCTGCTCCTGCCTGCCCCTTCTGCTCATTCTGGCCCTGCTGCACCTGCCATGGGCTCGCGCCCAGTCAGTCCCAATCAGGAGAGGTGAGGGCCACTGTAGTGGTACTCACCAGCTGTGAGCCCTGTGTCTGGCACCTGTAGGTCAACTGAGCAGCACTCCCACTGTGGGAGTGCAGTGACCAGCAGGGGAAGCTCCTGCATTGAGTGTCTGTCCCCTGGTGGTCAGTGCACATCATAGTGACCAGTCTTTTGGTTGTTCAGTTGTTTGATCACTTAGGCTTATATATATATACTAGAGGCCCAGTGCACAAAAATTTGTGCACTATGGGGGGAGCGGGGGGGACGGGTCTCAGCCCAGCCTGCATGCTCTCACGATCTGGGACCCCTCAGGTAGCGTCCAGTCCCATCGCAGCATGGCTCTGGTTCCCAGGGCCTGCGGGCCAGGGGGGAGGGACCAAGAGGCCAGTTCGATCACAGCATGGCTCTGGTTCCCCTCTGTGCCACACAAGCCTTGAGTCCCACTGCGCAGCGTGAGCCCTGAGCCCTGCCCCACCACCACCTGCCTCGGGTCGGGGGAAGGGACCGAGAGGTGCTCCATGCATCTCCTGGTGACCGGTCATTTGATTGTTCCGGCATTACGGCGTTACAGCCACTGGCCTTTTGTAATATAGACAGACATACTGCAATGTTTATCCATTCACAAGCTGATGAACATTTGGGTTGTTTCTGGTTTGGGGCTATTATGAATAAAACTGCTATGCATATTCACATGCAAGCTTTTTTAAATGAACATATGTTTTTGTTTTTTTTTTGGATAAAGAACATGGGAGTGTGATTTCTGAATTCTTATGGTAATTATGTTTCACTTTCTAAGAAATTGCCAAACTGCTCTCCAAAATTGCTGTACAATTTTGCCATCCTACTAGCATTGTATGAGAATTCCGATTGGTTCACATCCTTGCTAACATATTTTTAGTCTTTTAAATTTTAGCCATTCTAGTGAGTATGTAGTGACATCTCATTGTGATTTTAAATTTATTTCTCTGATGACTAATGATGCTGAGAATTTTTTCAAGTGTTTATTTGCCACTTGTGCTGTTCAAGTCATTTTAACCATTTTAAAAATTGGATTGTTTATCCTATTGTTATTACATTGTAAGTTTTTTATGTATTCTGGATATAAGTTCTTTATCAAATATGAATTTTGAAAATGCAGTTTCTGATTTTGACCTGCCTTTGCATTTCTTAACAGTGTTATTTGAAGAGGAAAGATCTTAATTTTGATGAAGTCCGATATATCAGTTTTTCTTCTATGGTTTATATTTTTGTTTCTTATTCTAGAAATCTCTGACCTTTGATTCAAGAGCATACTTGAATTAAATATCGTCCTGTTTTTTTCTATGAGTTTTATAGTTTTAGCTCTCACATATAGAGTTGTGTTTGTTTGTTTTTAATTCATGTCAAGGAATTTTTGTATTTAGTAAAGGTCAAGGTTTATATTTTTGCAGATACATATCCAATTTAGTTCTACACCATTGATTGCAAAAGCTGTTCTATCTTTATTGAATTACCCAGGCATATGTCTATCCTTAAGCCAATACCATACTGTCTTCTTACTGCAGCATTATAGTAAGTCTTGAAATCTGATAGTGTAAGTCATTCAGATTTTTTAAAACAAATTTGTTGGCATCATTCTAAGCCATTTGTATTTCTGTGTAAATTTTTAAATCTGTTTGACAATTTCTGTAGGAAAAAATATAAAAGGCCTGCCAGGGTTTTTGAGAGGAGGGAATATTGTGTTGAATTTATATTTCAATTTTGGGAAAATTGATGTCTTAATATTAAGTCTTCTAGTCCAGGAATATGGTATGGATTTCTATTTATTTGTCTTCTTTAATTTCTCTCAGCAGTATTTCATAGTCTCCATTGTACAGCTATTGCACAACTTTTGAAAAATTTTCTTAAGTATTTTAATTTTCATGCTTTTATAAATGAATTCTTAAAAATTTCATATTTTATTTTTTTGTCGCTAATATAAAAATACTAGAGGCCTGGTGCATGGAATTCATGCACTTGGGGAGTCCCTCAGTCTGGCCTGCACCCTCTCGCAGTCTGGGAGCCCTTGGGGGTTGTCTGACTGATGGCTTAGGCCCGCTCCCAATGTCATTGGAATTTTTATAGTGATTACATTATATTTGTATATTGTTTGGGGCATTAAGAACATTTTAACAGCATTAATTTTTCCAATCAATGAGCATGGACTATCTTTTTGCCTAGCCATTATCTTTCTAATTGTTATTTGACTTCAGCTACGTGTATATTAGATATAGTCAGTGAGTCTCATACAACTTCTCCTGTTTTCTAGCCTTCAAACTGCTTAAAGTTGTATACTTCTTCTAACTTACGTTTTTGGATTACCAATGTTTTCTTTAGTGGTTTTAAGTTTTAGAATGCCTATTTAATTCTTTTAAAAATAGATTCTGTATCTCTGATAAAATTCTCTACTTTAGCATTTCATTTACAGTTCTTTTAAATTCCAGATCACCTATGGTTTTGTTTTTATGTTCTATTTTGCCTTTTGTTTTTATCCTTGGTATACCAGGTAATTTTTTATTGAGTTCCAGACATTGGGTATGATCAATTATAGAGGCTATGGATAAGATTATCTTCCTCCAGAGAATTTTGTTTAGCTTCTGGTAAGCATCAAGTTAGAAGCATGTAACTTTAATCCACTAAGTGATTGGCCCGAATTAAAGGTTTCAGTCTTTGTAAGTCCTAACCTATTGATGATTTAGCCTTATTCTTTGTTTCATCCATCTAGCATCCCCATCAAAGGCCCAGTTTTTATGAAGCCCTCTTATTTAGCAGATCTTCACTTGAAACTTTTATATCCCTAGCACTATGGCAATTGATAGTTAGACTCTTCGCTGCTGCTTTCTTGACAGTTTTTTTTTTAAACTCAACATTTGTGTACAGTTCCTTTGTGTGTGGACATAGTTTTCAACTCTGTTGGGTAAATAGTAAGAAGTACTATTTCTGGCCTGGATGGTAAGAGTATGTTTAGTTTTTCAAGAAACTGATGAACTCTCTTCTAATGTGGTTGAGCCATTTTGTACTCCCACCAACAATGAATGCTGGGAGTTCCAATTACTTCACATGCTGGCCAGTGTTTGATGTTAGTATTTCGGATTTTTTACCATCCTAATTAATGTAGACATTGTTGTTTTAATTTGCAATTCCCTAATGACATATGATATTGAGCACAGTATTTTCATATACTTATTTGCCATCTATATATCTTCTTTGGTGAAGTGTCTCTGGAGATAATTTGCCTATTTTTTAATTGGGTTGTTTATTTTGTTATAGTAGAGTCTTAAAAGTTCTTTGTATGTTTTGGATATCAGTCCTTTATCAAATATGTGTTTTGAAAATATCTTCTCCCAGCATCTGCCTATCTTTTTATTCTCTTAATAGTGTCTTTCACAGAATAACGTTTTTCATTTTAGTGTCATCAAACTTGTCAAATTTTTCTTTCATGAATCATGCTTTTGGTATTGATCTAAAAAATCATTGCCAAATACAAAGTCAGCTAGATTTTCTCTTGTTATCATCTAGAAGTATTATAGATTTATATTTTACATTTAGGCCTGTGATTCTTCCCAGCTTTTAAAATTATTTGCCTACACAATTTACAAATTAAAATAACCTTGATATAAAAGGACTTTAGACTATTGTGTGTGTTTTTAATTCTCTGCAATTCCCTTCTCTCTGGAATCATGACTGACTACCCTGGTAACCCTGAACTCCAATTCTTGTCTCTCCAACCCTGTAAGATTGCTGAAAACTGGGCTTACATTCTATGTCTTCTAGCATCTGCTCTTCCCTCTTCATCCAAGATGTTTATGAACTGGAAGTACCTTGAGAGAAAAATTCAATGGGTTTCTCTTCTTTCTGAGAACCTTAGTTCTTCAAATCCCAGATGATTTGGTAACACTCCAATGTGTCCAAAGAAAACATTAAATCTATCTTTTCTGGTTGTTTTTTACAAAAGGATTGATCTGCTATGAGTTAGTCTTCCAAAACTGGACATTACAGCTTAAAAGCACTATTCATACATAATCTTTCTAGCCTAAAAGCCTTTGGAGGCTCCCTACTGCCCACAGATCTGGCATACGGAGTCGTGTAGCCTATGAGAGATATCCTTTATAATCTGCTTCATGTCTATGTTTATGGTCCCAGTCTCCACCTCACACATGTTATTTCTAACACTGTCATAATTCACAATGTTTTCTTATGCTTTTTGCACCATTGCCTGTGTTCTTCCTTTTACCCGCAACAACATTCTTCTGATGGTCCTCCACATTACCTAATTCTTCATCCCACTACCCCAAACCAGAGTCACCATTTCTGAGAAACAGTCCCTGACCTCTCTCCCTAGGCAGAATGAACAGTTTTCTCATGTATATTCTCGTCAAATATTTTACAAATCCAATCATGGTTCTTTTCACATTCCTTTTGGTTAATTGTTTGTGTTTCTATCTCCTCTTTTTCTATCATCAGTGCACATGGCATATAATGAGAGCGCAATAGGTAATTGTTGAATGAAAAAGCACATGCACTATTAACTCATCTGATTTATCTCACTATCATTTCTCACTTTCATATGTTTTCTCCAAACATTTGTCAGCAATAAAGTTAGTTTAGTATTTTTCATTCACTCATTCAACAAGTGTTTATCTATCACCAACCATGCACCAGGCACTTTTCTACGAATCATAGTATATGTGACAATGAACAAGATAGAATTAGATATTGGCCTCATGGAGCTTATAGTCTAGAGATTATAAACATTTCTTTCAAAAACATGCTTCTCAAATGGTTGGCAAGCAGTACTTTTAGCCAGAACGTTTCTTTCTTGGCTTTCTTTTTTACTCTTTGTCCTAGATCTGTTAGGCTAAATGTCATTCTTTGCAACATTTTACACTCTTAACTCTTATTGCTCCCCATGTAGCATGAAAAACAGAAGGGCTCACATGCTGAGACTTCCCATCTCAAAGGGGAATTAAAATAAAAAAAGGAGATATATGTACTACTATGTGTAATACTTAGATTGACAAAAATCGTTCATTTGATGCTAAATATGTATTTTGATACTTGGACCCTTTTTCTTATTGAATTGACTCATTTTGGGGGTGAAGGCTTGGAAGATGTTGCACTCAAGAGTAAGTTCATCATATGTGACAGTTGTAATAAAATCTTGACCATATTATTTCACATACTAGTTTTCTATGTGATATAATTTTCTTTGTTCAGTTTACTATATGGATCTATATCTCTAGAAATCACATAATCCATGGAAATAAAGATTATAGGTTCATATGAAAAAAATTTTCCTAAAAACAATTGCCCTCAATTTAAAATTTAGAGCACCTAAAATTTAAATTGTGATAAAAAACCTTTTACACTTAATAATTCTTACAGCATTTTATTTGAACTGACCATAAATTTAAAAAATGATCATCATTTTTTTTAAATATCTGAATTTACCACATTTGTAACACAGAAAGCAAACAAAACCTGGGAAATTGATATTCGGGCTATATAAACTACACATTGCCTAGGCTAAAATTCTCATTATGTAATGAAAGTTCTGTTTAAGATATCAAACACTACTTAAGAAAACTATTGAGAACTTTAAACGATGTGTTTAGTGGAAGTCAGCATACAATTATTAGAGCACCAGGGTCATCTTTGAACTGGATGAGGAGAAAATAGTTAACCCTAGAGTTTGTAACAGCTTTATTTACATTCAAACATTAAAGTGTTGTTTATGAGAGAAATAGAAAGTCAGATAAAAATATCTGAGAGATAGTAAAACAATGAGTGTTGGAGGAAGGAAACAATTCTGGAATGAATGAGGAAGGTGTCTCTAAAATGCACACAAATATCACCTTTTTTAGATTTCAAACTAATCACCTTGGGTGAGTTAACATTTGGGAAGCACATTTCCCACTGATGACACTACAAAGAGGGGCAAGGAGCGGGACCCAGTAATATTCCGCAGTGTAGGAGATGGGCCCAGAGGAAGAGCTGGAGCGTGGGGGTGCCGTTCTGTGTGCAGATGTGCAAGATAAATGAGATCAGAGCGCAAGAAGAATACCGCTTATGTGGGGCACAGTGCAGTTCACTCCTCAGCTGCAGCACAGCTGCAAAGCCCCCTTTGACCATGGAGTATGCAGTACGGAAGAGCACGTGTGGGCCAGGGAAACTGACTGGCCTGCGTTGTTTAGAAGCTGCCCAGAAGACAATAGATTGTGACTTCACCTTAGACTTTCCTTAAAGTATAAACGTTCCTCAGCTTGAACCTGGTGAGGGACATGAAGAAAGCACAAAACTGCGGTGGGATAGTACTTGAGAAGACTCATTCTTTCTCATTAGTGGGAAAAAACACACAATGAAGGATCAGCTTGATGGAAGGAAATCTGTATGTGGGAAAGTTTTCAAGTAGAAACAAGATACTTCACTTGGATAAAATTCATTGTCCTTATTAACTTCCCTCTCAATCCAAACTCAAGCTCTGTTATGGGACATTAGGATCTATGAGGCTTATACTTATGCCCATACACCTCCCACTTCCCAGCTTCTACAGTTCTAGGATTCTAGCCTTCTCCTGATGGCCTTGGCCCTCAGTGCCAAACCCTTCTGCTCCTGCCCCAAGGTCTCCCTGTGATTCCTCAAATACCAGTCTGGACACCTATAGTCACGCTGCTCCTCTGCAGAAGTGCCTTTCTGCTCATCCCTCTGAGTGCTACCCCTGGCCTAGGATGGACCTCAGTGCCCTATTTTCATGACCTTCCCACTTCCCCTAGTCTCTGAGTCCTATGGGCTCCCACGACAGTGTTCACATTCTGCTGTACCTTATAGTCAGTTGCATATACCTTTGACTTTCCTTGTAGGTTATAAGTTCCTTGAGAGTCTGAAACATGAGTTGTACATATTTGAGTTCCTCACAGCTTCTAACCAGTAATTTAATAATAATAATAATAACAAT
>NW_005356905.1:227970-242550 GCF_000412655.1 Myotis brandtii | reverse complement strand
CAAATTATGCCAAGATGGGAATTTTTTGCAAGATTTCTGGTATTCTCAAGAGCTGCTTGCTCTGAATGTTATGTGCTTTCAGAGAAAATGAGCTGCTCACCTCAGAATCAGGGGAAACCTGCTGGTGTTTTGTTTGGTTTGAACTTGCTTTGTTTTTAACATATGCTACCAAGGACTAGCCCTGGTATTAGTGGTGTGTGCACGTGCGCACATCAAAACCTGAAGAGGTATAGGAATGAAACAAACCGAAAGGTCTCAGGGAAGGTGCAAGGGAAAGCCAGTTTATATCACCTCATCAACCAAACCTGAAAAATGTATTTCTGCAGAGAAAGGGGCAAACAGCCTGCACACGTAGGCATCACAAATATCTTATAGGAGATGACTGATTCAAAAATGGGCTTGGTTGCTGAGATAAACTAACAACCTGCCCATAGATGTCTAGTGGTGGTAGTGGGGTGGGGATTCCACAAATCTGTGGCTCTGACCCCATCTACCTGTCATGGTTTCCGTAAGCACCAACTTGGTTCTCCTATGCCATGGAGTTCCCCTGTGCTGAGATGAGAGTGGGTTGAGGTCAATATCAGTGGCCTGGATGCCTGTTGGACTGTAACTCAATGGAGAGAGCATGGAAGACCCAGTTGCCCCATGGGCACTTTGTGAGAAAGGGCTGTCCTAGGTGCAGGTAAGAACCAATTGATGGAACTAATGTGATATTTCCTGGTCACAATAATTATTTCCCGGTCACAATAATTATTCTGTCCAGGAGGAGAGATATTGTTTTGACATAAAGTAGCCCCTGTTTGTCCACCTATTAGCATCTAGTATGTCTATGAGAGTATCAGTGTGGGTCTGGAAGCCTTGAAATAAGGTTACCAAAGCCAGAACAGCATCTGTAGCAGCTGATTAGATTATGGGTTCAGAGGATTTGGAGAATGAAAGATTCCAAGACGGAAAGAGCAGGTCATGTGTGGGGCAGAAGAGAGCATTTGCAAGGACAAAATGTGGCCACCTCAGTTAGGGCAGCTAAACTGTGGTCGGCGTGTGCTCCAGGGATAAAGGCAGGTCTATGGAGAAACCCCAAGTTACAGTGACCTATGTTCCCCCTCTGGACCATCCTGTCCATTACACACGTAGAGCACATGAGCAGCTATTGCTGAGCGCTGCATTCAAAAAAGTGCCAATAATGCAAAATGTCCATACTCTCCTGAACCTGTGAATAGTTTACATTACATATCAAGGAGAAATTAAAGTTTCACAAGGAATTAAGGATCAGCTGACCTCGAGATGGAGAGGTTATCCTGGATCATCCAGGGGGCCCCATGTCATAACATGAGTCCTTGTAATTGGGAAAGGAAGCAGAAAGGAAAGAACTAGAGAGCTGGCTTCATGAGAGACTTGACAAGCCATTGCTGACTTTGAGATGCAAGAGTGCCGTGAGCCCAGGAATGAGGGAAGCCTCTAGAAGCTGGAGAAGAGAAGAAACTCTGTTTTCCCGTAGAGCCTCCAGTGGAACACAGACCGGCAGCACCTTGATTTTAACCTCCGAGACCCATGTCAGACTCTAAAACTCTACGTCAGTGTTGTTTTAAGCCACTAGGTTTATACGAACTTGTTAAAGCAGCTATAAATTACCCAAAGAAAATGATCCTTAACATATCCTCCAGCATGTCTGGAACTTGTGTTTAGGGAATGATGCAGGCATGACGGGCATCAGGACAAAACCTCCGATGGGCTGGGGGAGGGGAGGCGAGGAAGAGTGCACATGATGTTTGTCACTGGCTTTTGTTACCAGTCTAGTCCCCTGGGGGCCTACAACGTAATAATTGAAATAACTGTTTTCAATAAAACCGCCATAAAGCAGCAGGCACAAAGAAGCATTGCTTTGAAGCCCTGCTAGCAGGATCTAACGCAGGAGGGCACGGGGACCTGTCTACTTTGTGCTCCAGCCCTGGAGTGCGCGGCAAGGACTGTGCAGCCTCAGATATGCTGCAGAGATGTCTGGCAGCGGCTTGGGCCATGGCACCCAAAGTTTGCATAAGTGGCTAAGCCCAGAAGAAACAGTTATTTGCAAGTGGGAGACCATACAAGGGACGCCAAAATGCAGTGAAATGAGGTCCCGAAGAGGCAACAGTATCCAGCATGTGTCTTGTGATATTGGTCATGATTATTTTTTAAAATATATTTTTATTGATTTCAGAGAGGAAAGGAGAGGGAAAGAGAGATAGAAACATTAATGATGAGAGAGAATCATTGACCAGTTGCCTCCTGCACACCCCACCCTGGGATCGAGCCCACAACTTAGGCACGTGCCCTGACCTGACCGGGAATCGAACCGTGATCTCCTGGTTCATAGGTTGACACTGAGCCATGCTGGCTGGGCATCATGATTATTCATGAACAGAGCTGAGGACTCCTGAAAATCGTTGAATAGAACTTTGTGGGGAAAAGGGTGAACAGCATGCACATGTAGGCACCACAAATATCTTATAAACCACGATGCTGATGGTTCTGCAAGAACAGGTGGGAGGCAAGACTGTCATTCCTTGTGTGACCCTCTTTTAACCCTAGGCTGGGTTGGCCTGGGGTCCCATGGGTTAGCATATAGAACCCAAGACTGTATAAATGATAGGCACAAATGAAAAGGAAGAATTTCTTGATAGTATCTGAATGAGGCAACGCTTTCCTGGGAACTTCATATCTGGGACTTCTACATTTTTCATGTGGTGTCCAAACCCGATTTAAGCCTAAGGCAAGGGACCTGTGAGGCAAATATTCTAAATTGTTGTTTTTTTTTACCAACAGTTGGCAGCTAATTTTTCAATGGCTGTGCCTTCACTGATGTAGCATCAGTCCTACAGAAACTCATATTGGCAAATAAAAGACATAACATTCTAACTTAGAACCTACATCCTGGAGAAGTCAGATGTCTAACATCAAAAGAGGATGTGGTCTTAGTTTTGTCTGAGAGCAGTTTCCAATAAAAGGGGATCAAAGCATGTTCCAAAGAAGAGCACCCTCACAGTGCCCTCTGGCTCTACAAACCCCAGACAGAGGAGCAGGCAGAGAGAAAGGGCCTTGGCCGCTGCACCAGGGAAGAACATTGAGGCTGCCTCTTTCTGGGTTCTGGGCTCATGTCCTTCTGCTACCCGACACCAAGAGGCCACAGCTCAGCACCTTCAAAGTGTTTTCTCAGTTGATAGTGCCAGGGCTGCTGACGATTCTCCCTCTAGTCCTGCACATACAGATTGACTGGCCTCTTTGTTAGCGGCTTCTCTGCATTCACTCCTGGACATCTCCTGCCCTCTCTGCTTGATTGGCCCTGTGTGTTCAGTAAAATCCCTGCCATTTACTTTGATGAGCTTCAAGTGCTCCTCTCAGAGAGGAAAGGAAAGCCTCTTATTTGACAAGATGAATAGAAAAGAGCAGGGATTGGTTGCATTTAATCAGAGCTTACACAAACCCCAAGCAAAATGAAGCTGAAAATACCCCTTTTGACTGATTCAAAGTCAAGTTCACTTACAGGTTCTGGGCAGCTGCAAATTCCAACCAAGGCCCTTCTCCGTGAGCTCATTCACCAGCTTGCACCTACATAGAAGTAGTTACTGAGAGTTTATTTTCTTTTTGTCAGGATGTAGGGGTCAAAGGACTGAAACTCACGCCTAGAAACTTCTAGTTCCTGGCTGTGTGACTGAAGATAAATTGCTTAATCTTTCTGAACCTCACGTTCTGCTTCTGCAAAGTATGGGAATCACTACTGGTTTTATTTCCCTCACAAGATTGTTGTGAGACATAAATAAAGAATGGATATGTGAGTACTATGATTATAGAGTGCTATATAAAGTTGTTATTATAACAATAATAATAATAATAACAATAATAATTATTATTGTTATTATTATTATTATTGTTATAATAACAACTTTATATAGCACTCTATAATCATAGTACTCACATATCCATTCTTTATTTATGTCTCACAACAATCTTGTGAGGGAAATAAAACCAGTAGTGATTCCCATACTTTGCAGAAGCAGAACGTGAGGTTCAGAAAGATTAAGCAATTTATCTTCAGTCACACAGCCAGGAACTAGAAGTTTCTAGGCGTGAGTTTCAGTCCTTTGACCCCTACATCCTGACAAAAAGAAAATAAACTCTCAGTAACTACTTCTATGTAGGTGCAAGCTGGTGAATGAGCTCACGGAGAAGGGCCTTGGTTGGAATTTGCAGCTGCCCAGAACCTGTAAGTGAACTTGACTTTGAATCAGTCAAAAGGGGTATTTTCAGCTTCATTTTGCTTGGGGTTTGTGTAAGCTCTGATTAAATGCAACCAATCCCTGCTCTTTTCTATTCATCTTGTCAAATAAGAGGCTTTCCTTTCCTCTCTGAGAGGAGCACTTGAAGCTCATCAAAGTAAATGGCAGGGATTTTACTGAACACACAGGGCCAATCAAGCAGAGAGGGCAGGAGATGTCCAGGAGTGAATGCAGAGAAGCCGCTAACAAAGAGGCCAGTCAATCTGTATGTGCAGGACTAGAGGGAGAATCGTCAGCAGCCCTGGCACTATCAACTGAGAAAACACTTTGAAGGTGCTGAGCTGTGGCCTCTTGGTGTCGGGTAGCAGAAGGACATGAGCCCAGAACCCAGAAAGAGGCAGCCTCAATGTTCTTCCCTGGTGCAGCAGCCAAGGCCCTTTCTCTCTGCCTGCTCCTCTGTCTGGGGTTTGTAGAGCCAGAGGGCACTGTGAGGGTGCTCTTCTTTGGAACATGCTTTGATCCCCTTTTATTGGAAACTGCTCTCAGACAAAACTAAGACCACATCCTCTTTTGATGTTAGACATCTGACTTCTCCAGGATGTAGGTTCTAAGTTAGAATGTTATGTCTTTTATTTGCCAATATGAGTTTCTGTAGGACTGATGCTACATCAGTGAAGGCACAGCCATTGAAAAATTAGCTGCCAACTGTTGGTAAAAAAAAACAACAATTTAGAATATTTGCCTCACAGGTCCCTTGCCTTAGGCTTAAATCGGGTTTGGACACCACATGAAAAATGTAGAAGTCCCAGATATGAAGTTCCCAGGAAAGCGTTGCCTCATTCAGATACTATCAAGAAATTCTTCCTTTTCATTTGTGCCTATCATTTATACAGTCTTGGGTTCTATATGCTAACCCATGGGACCCCAGGCCAATCCAGCCTAGGGTTAAAAGAGGGTCACACAAGGAATGACAGTCTTGCCTCCCACCTGTTCTTGCAGAACCATCAGCATCGTGGTTTATAAGATATTTGTGGTGCCTACATGTGCATGCTGTTCACCCTTTTCCCCACAAAGTTCTATTCAACGATTTTCAGGAGTCCTCAGCTCTGTTCATGAATAATCATGATGCCCAGCCAGCATGGCTCAGTGTCAACCTATGAACCAGGAGATCACGGTTCGATTCCCGGTCAGGTCAGGGCACGTGCCTAAGTTGTGGGCTCGATCCCAGGGTGGGGTGTGCAGGAGGCAACTGGTCAATGATTCTCTCTCATCATTAATGTTTCTATCTCTCTTTCCCTCTCCTTTCCTCTCTGAAATCAATAAAAATATATTTTAAAAAATAATCATGACCAATATCACAAGACACATGCTGGATACTGTTGCCTCTTCGGGACCTCATTTCACTGCATTTTGGCGTCCCTTGTATGGTCTCCCACTTGCAAATAACTGTTTCTTCTGGGCTTAGCCACTTATGCAAACTTTGGGTGCCATGGCCCAAGCCGCTGCCAGACATCTCTGCAGCATATCTGAGGCTGCACAGTCCTTGCCGCGCACTCCAGGGCTGGAGCACAAAGTAGACAGGTCCCCGTGCCCTCCTGCGTTAGATCCTGCTAGCAGGGCTTCAAAGCAATGCTTCTTTGTGCCTGCTGCTTTATGGCGGTTTTATTGAAAACAGTTATTTCAATTATTACGTTGTAGGCCCCCAGGGGACTAGACTGGTAACAAAAGCCAGTGACAAACATCATGTGCACTCTTCCTCGCCTCCCCTCCCCCAGCCCATCGGAGGTTTTGTCCTGATGCCCGTCATGCCTGCATCATTCCCTAAACACAAGTTCCAGACATGCTGGAGGATATGTTAAGGATCATTTTCTTTGGGTAATTTATAGCTGCTTTAACAAGTTCGTATAAACCTAGTGGCTTAAAACAACACTGACGTAGAGTTTTAGAGTCTGACATGGGTCTCGGAGGTTAAAATCAAGGTGCTGCCGGTCTGTGTTCCACTGGAGGCTCTACGGGAAAACAGAGTTTCTTCTCTTCTCCAGCTTCTAGAGGCTTCCCTCATTCCTGGGCTCACGGCACTCTTGCATCTCAAAGTCAGCAATGGCTTGTCAAGTCTCTCATGAAGCCAGCTCTCTAGTTCTTTCCTTTCTGCTTCCTTTCCCAATTACAAGGACTCATGTTATGACATGGGGCCCCCTGGATGATCCAGGATAACCTCTCCATCTCGAGGTCAGCTGATCCTTAATTCCTTGTGAAACTTTAATTTCTCCTTGATATGTAATGTAAACTATTCACAGGTTCAGGAGAGTATGGACATTTTGCATTATTGGCACTTTTTTGAATGCAGCGCTCAGCAATAGCTGCTCATGTGCTCTACGTGTGTAATGGACAGGATGGTCCAGAGGGGGAACATAGGTCACTGTAACTTGGGGTTTCTCCATAGACCTGCCTTTATCCCTGGAGCACACGCCGACCACAGTTTAGCTGCCCTAACTGAGGTGGCCACATTTTGTCCTTGCAAATGCTCTCTTCTGCCCCACACATGACCTGCTCTTTCCGTCTTGGAATCTTTCATTCTCCAAATCCTCTGAACCCATAATCTAATCAGCTGCTACAGATGCTGTTCTGGCTTTGGTAACCTTATTTCAAGGCTTCCAGACCCACACTGATACTCTCATAGACATACTAGATGCTAATAGGTGGACAAACAGGGGCTACTTTATGTCAAAACAATATCTCTCCTCCTGGACAGAATAATTATTGTGACCGGGAAATAATTATTGTGACCAGGAAATATCACATTAGTTCCATCAATTGGTTCTTACCTGCACCTAGGACAGCCCTTTCTCACAAAGTGCCCATGGGGCAACTGGGTCTTCCATGCTCTCTCCATTGAGTTACAGTCCAACAGGCATCCAGGCCACTGATATTGACCTCAACCCACTCTCATCTCAGCACAGGGGAACTCCATGGCATAGGAGAACCAAGTTGGTGCTTACGGAAACCATGACAGGTAGATGGGGTCAGAGCCACAGATTTGTGGAATCCCCACCCCACTACCACCACTAGACATCTATGGGCAGGTTGTTAGTTTATCTCAGCAACCAAGCCCATTTTTGAATCAGTCATCTCCTATAAGATATTTGTGATGCCTACGTGTGCAGGCTGTTTGCCCCTTTCTCTGCAGAAATACATTTTTCAGGTTTGGTTGATGAGGTGATATAAACTGGCTTTCCCTTGCACCTTCCCTGAGACCTTTCGGTTTGTTTCATTCCTATACCTCTTCAGGTTTTGATGTGCGCACGTGCACACACCACTAATACCAGGGCTAGTCCTTGGTAGCATATGTTAAAAACAAAGCAAGTTCAAACCAAACAAAACACCAGCAGGTTTCCCCTGATTCTGAGGTGAGCAGCTCATTTTCTCTGAAAGCACATAACATTCAGAGCAAGCAGCTCTTGAGAATACCAGAAATCTTGCAAAAAATTCCCATCTTGGCATAATTTGGATCTAATTTGTATGGAAAATACGATAACTTTAACTTAATTTAAGATGGAAATGTAACCCATTTACAATACCTGCACATCCTAGAAAAATAATAAGTTGTCATTCCCATGTGGTGCCAATGCACCTCCCAAGTTTGAATTTTGACTTTCTCATTTTGCAAATCCCTCAAGACAGAGACTCTCAAGGGGAAAGTAAGAAACAGCGAGAGGCAGCAAGTGGTCCCCGCACCCCACAGCTAATTTGAGCATCAGTGCAACCCTAAGCAGCATCCTGCTGCCACCTGTAACGAAGAACATGCTTATTTCTCATTTGTAGCATTTCCCCCCTTTCTGATTATACAAGATGGGCTCATTCATTATTAATCTGGTTTGTCAGACAGCACGGCCCTCCAAGTGCCAGGCTTCCTTGTTTCCAGGCAGCGCGTTTGTGTAGGAGCAGTGAAATTTCAGAATGCACAGATCAGCAAGCTCTCGTCTGCACCTGATTAAAGTTAGATAGACCAACTTAAAATAATTTTACGTGAAGCAGCAGGACACCTTTCTATATTTGTCATTATTATTGGAAGGGAAACAGACTTAAAAAATCACTACTTTTCTTCCAAACTGCACCTGACTTAAAAGGGAACGAGGGAAAGAAAATGATCCCTCTTTGTCTATACCAAATGGCCTAGAAATTAAAAATAGCAAAGGAGACATAAGCCCAAGTTTACTGTAAAGAGAGTCAATATTTTGGCACCCATCCATGCACGCGGATGCACACAGGAACATACACAAACACACAATGATCTATTATAAGTTTATGTTAACCAGATCATGATATCATGTTGCCAGTGAAAAAGGTGTTGGACCTGCCAAATGAGGATTCAGATTAATGTGATTCTCAGGGAAGGGGCTTGAACAAGTGATCTGGGTCATGTGACTGACTCCAAGACCCAGCTGGAGAGAAGGTAAAAGTAATGCATGATGGGAAACAGACACAGATACTGTGCATTTCAAAACAGTAATTATTATGTAAAAGACTGAGCAATAGATTCTAGCTGATTTCCAAGTCATTTGAATGAGCACTATAATTATTTTTCTTTTGTTACCACCTAGATTTAGAGGAAGTGGGTAAATAAAAGGACTGGATGCTAAAATCTTAAACTAAATACAATGAACAAATTTCCACCTATTGACTGAAAGGTTCGTTTTTTTTTTTTTTTTTTTTTGATTAAGGGTCTCTAAATACCACTTTGTCAACCAAAAATAAAAATTAAAAAATCATTGAGCTTGTTCTTGCCCCTGGAATGGAGGAGCCCACATAAGTGGCAGTAAAACCATTGACAATTATGGCACTACCTTGGGTAATATTTGGGGAAAGAGGAAAAACAATGGCATGAGGCCACTGAGGAAGTATTTGTATGAACTTTCCAGCCAGAAAAATTAAGTGGATACTAGGTAGATCCCAAATCTGGCACAAGGACAAAGAGGGCAGAGGGCAGCTATTGTGGAGATGCAGAAGTCTCATTTGCTTAAAGAGTGTGGTTGAGCCCTAGCTAGTTTGGCTCAGTGGATAGAGCATCGGCCTGTGAACTAATGAGCACTATAATTATTTTTCTTTTGTTACCACCTAGATTTAGAGGAAGTGGGTAAATAAAAGGACTGGATGCTAAAATCTTAAACTAAATACAATGAACAAATTTCCACCTATTGACTGAAAGGTTCCAGGTTCAATTCCAGTCAAGGGCACATACCTGGGTTGTGGGATCAATCCAGTAGGGGGCATGCAGGAGATAACCAATCAATGATTCTCTCTCATCATTGATGTTTCTCTCTCTCTCCTCTCCCTTCCTCTCTGAAATATATATATTTAAAGAGTGTGGTTAAGAGTGTGGTTGATAAACTCTTGGCACAGGCTGCCCAAAATTTCACCCTCCAAACTTAAAGGAAACAACAAAGGTAATTTATACTCTACACGAATGCTTCTCATCAGTGGGAAGAGGGGGCAATTTTGTCTTTGAGGGGACATTTTGCAATATCTGAAGACATTTTGATTTTCACAACTGAGAAAAAAAAAAGAACCTCAATATGAGCAGAGAAAGGAAGAGAAAGGGATTGATGAAGAGCTAGATAATCTTTGCCACAACCTCACTGGTCGTCAGTTTTCTCATCTGTGCAATGGGTGCCTTTATAGTTACCTTATTTCATTATTATACATATTAAATGAGATAATGTATGTAAAGTACTTATCACAGTGCCTGACACATAGTAATGCCTTAACTAATTTTCACCATTAACATTAGCATTATTGTGTTATTCTTAAGAATAGAGTTCCAAGAGAAAATGACTTGGGAATTTGGGGAGGTATTTAAAAACAAATTTCTGACAAACCCCAAGGAAAGGATGCTAGTGAAAAATTAATCGAGAAGGGATATGCAAAGCTCAACATGGAAGCTCCTGACTAAATCTTATTTAGTAGAATTTACACAAAATGTAAAAGATCATATTTCAAAGATGAGGGGTTTTTAAAGGAATCTAAAGCTAAGAATAATCTTGATTTCTAAAGCCTAGAGAAACACTAATAGAAATGTAATCTGAATCTTACTTGCAATTTCAAATTTTGTATTAACCACATTAAGCAATAAAAATTACAGGAAATGTAACTTTAATAACCTACCTTATTTAACAGAACATATCAAAAATATTATTTCAACATGTAACAAATACACATATAAAAAGTATTAACTAGATAGTTTACATTATTTTCTTCATTAAGTCCTCAAAATTGAGTGTGCATTTTAGACTTACAGCACTTCTCAGTTTGGACTAGCCATGTTTCAAGTGCTTAATAAGGTTAGTGGCTACCATATCAGACATCAAATATATAAAAGATGGTTGTAAAAATGTCAGGAATGACAAAAGTAAGTCTTTAAAGCCATGTCCAGAGCAAGGAAGGTAAGAAAGAAAATACAAACCTGCTGATATGAAAATATAATTTAATGTTAGTGCTCTTCAACTATTTGTTAACTTCCACCTTTTCCTTCATGAGACTTATTACCCAGCAGGTATGGTTAGACAGTGCTTTATTATAAGGCATTTAAAGGCCAAAGCATGTGATAAAACATGAAGAGATTATTTTGACTGCTACTAATGAATTAAAATATCTATTGCTGGAGTAAGTATATTTTAGGGAATTGAGAGACTCTGAAGTAGCTTGGAAGAATTGTGAGTGGCAACGGAGATGCTGAGAAGCTATACTATGAATAAGGAATATGCCTTTTCAAAAGGAGAAAGACTCGTGGACTCCTGTGCAAACTTGATATACCCCTTTGTGAAAGACAACCTCTGGGTCCTAGGTTCCTCACCTGTAGATTCAGAGGTTGAATCACATGAATCTATGGATGCTTTGTCTCAGCCAGCCTTCCTGTGGTTCTGGGTGATGTCCGTTCCGTCTTTTAGTTGTATTTTTGAAGTGGTTGTTCAAGGCAGCAAACTCCGGTGTTTACCTATGCCGCCATCTTGGTTTTTTCCCTGATTTCCTTTTGTAAGAGAGTCTCTAGTCTTGAATTGTCAGGGAAACGCCAGGATTTATGAAAAACAAATATCACCAGCCTAACCTGATTTCCTTTTGTCAGAGTCTCTAGTCTTGAATTGTCAGGGAAACGCCAGGGTCATCGCACATCTGGAGTTCAGCAAAAGGTTGTTATATTTAATGAGCACCTACTATTCATTTAACATCAATTAATAGATACTTATTAAGCATCTACTAAGTTTTAGAAATGGCAGTAGATAAGTGGTTTCTTAAGAAACTAATTGCACAAACTTGATCATGGAACAATGTAGAAGGTGTAAAGGAAGCAGATTTGAGGGGCCACTTAAGTCTGTAATGAGACATTACAGGAGGTTTTCTCTAGGAAATGGCAAGTTTATAGATACATGAAAGACTGAGGTATGAGATGAGGAAGAATATTTCAGGAAGAAGATCTGAAGGGTCAAAAGTTAGAACAGAGCTAACATGTAGAAGAGCTGTGCTTCTCAAGCCTTAATGTGCACACGAATCACCTGGGGAATCTTGTTATAATGCAGATTCTGACCCTAAAAGTCTGGGTAAGGTCTGAGATTCTGCATTTCCAACAAGCTGCCACGTAATGTTGATCCTACTGGCCTGTGGGCCTCACTTTAAGTAGCACCAATGTTAAGTGAATGCACACAAAGAAAGATAAGGGAGAGTACTAAAGAGGTGGGCACGCGTTAGATCATACTGAGGGCTTTGAACTAATATTTCAAGTGCATTCAGTAGGAACAAGACATAATTTGCTTTGGAAGCATTGAGAATGAGTTGAAATAAGCAAATCTGGAAGTAGTTCAGTTGAGAGTTGAGAGGATTTTGCATAAACTCCTAGAGAGATGATGGAAGTTTGGACCAAGAAGGTGGCATTCATGGAGATGAGAAGAAATGAATGGATTCAAAGGGGAATTTAGGAGTCTAGATTGATTGGACTTGATAATGATGAACTTAGTATGTGGGTTGAAGAAAAAGAAAGGGTTAAGAATGAGACCCTAACAATTAGGGGGCTCAGCTTGGACAATGGGAGGGAGGTTAATTTACTGAATGGGAAAAAACAGGAGAATGAGAGGTTTTGAGGGAAACTATGCTTCGCACACTTTTAGACATACTGAAACGGAAGTGTAACAGAACAACAATGTAGTGATGTCCAGTAGACAGATGAATAAGCACACCCGGCATTCAGAAGAGTATGAGTTAAAGATATCAACTTAGGAGTCATTAGCATAAAAAGAGTAAAGGAAAAGTTAAAAGCGAATGAGATTCCCCAGAGGAAGATTGGATCTGGAAGCAGTCCTCAAATGCTTGAAGAGCTGTCATGTGTTTAAGAATTATTTTGTGTGTTTCCAGATGAAAGAATCTGGATTAATAAGAGGATATTACAAAGAAGTAGACTTTGATTCTTTATAGGGGAAGAAATGGTATTACCTGACTCATAATAGCACAGGTTACTTTATGAGGTAGTGGGTTCCTTTTTTATGGAGGTATTCAAATAGAAGATAAAAATCTACTTCTTAGGAATGTTGGAAAGAACTCTCATATGTCTGGTAAGGGGTGGGACTAATGGCCCCTGAATCAGTGATTTCAAAGTTGCATTACAAGAGTAGAGCAGGGACGGGGGGACTGGAAAGAAATTTTTTAAAAACAGATTTAAAAATTCTCATACTAGGAAATTGATTCCATAGATCTGAACACAGCCCTGGAATTCCTTAGCTCTCCTGAGAAAATAACCTGTTATGTACTAGGTTATAAGACTTTAAGCAGGCTTTTCAGGAAAAACTTTGCAGGCCAGAAGGGAGTGGCATGATATATTCAAAGTGCTAATAGAAAAAAACTTCCAATCCAGAATACTCTACACAGCAAAGTTATTATTCAAAACTGAAGGAGAGATAGTATTCCAGACATACAAAAGCTACACTGGACTTATAAGAACTGTTAAAGGAACTTCTGAAACTAATAAGAAAAGGCCATAATTAGTAACAAGAAAACCCCTGAAAGAATAAATTTTCACTAGAAAGGAAAATATATAGTAAAGGTAGTGGATTACTTACTTGTCAGTTGATTGCGCATCATTTCATGGACCAAAAGGTTGCCAGTTCAATTCCTTATATAGAAATAGGTTGAAATAAACAAATTTGGAAGAAGTTCAGTTGAGAGTTGAGAGGATCTTGCATAAACTCCTAGAGAGATGATGGAAGATGAAGGCTTATTATGTGTAAGCCTTATGTCACCACAAAGCCAAAACCTATAGTAAATACTCAAAAGATAAAGATAAATGGATATAAGCATACCCCTAAAGAAAGTCATCAAATCACAAAGTAAAAGAGTGAGAAAAGAAGAAAGGAAGAAAGGATCAGAAAGGAACTACAGAAACAGCCAAAAAACAATTAGCAAAATGGTAATAAGTGCATACCTATTAATAATTACCTTAAATGTAAATGGACTAAATTCTCCAATCAAAAGACAGAGTGGTTGACTGAAAAAACACACACAACAACACCCAACTAATGTTGCCTGTGTCTATGAATTTTTTTTACTTAATTCCTTCACATATTTCACCCACCCCCCTCAACACCTCTTCCCTCTGACAAATTTTAAAATTTCTTGTTATAAATTTAATTTTTTTGCATGACATTGGTTAATAAAACCATATAGGTTTCAAATGTACAACTCTATAACACATCATTTGCATACTGCATTATGTGCTCACCACCCCAAGTCAAGTCTCTTCCTGCCACCATTTTCCCCCACTTTACCCTCTTCTACCTCCTCCCACCCTCTTTTCCTCTGGTAATTACCATAATGTTGCCTGTGCCTATGATTTTTTTTTTTACTTAATTCCTTCATGTATTTTATACCCCTCAACACCCCTCCCCTCTGACAGCTGTTAGTTAGTCTGTTCTCTGTACCTCTGAGTCTGTTTCTATTTTGTTAGTTTGTTTTGTTCATTAGATTCCACATATAAGTGAAATCATATGGTACTTGTCTTTCTTTCTAATTTTTAAATTTTATTTTCTTTTTTCAAGTATTATAAACAGTAGTACATATGTCTCCTTTTTTTTACCCATTGACCTTCCCCCATCCTCCCCTACCCCCTGGCGTCCATTTGTTATACTTATATTCATGCATACAAGTCCTTCGGTTGATCTCTTACCTTCCCCCGCCCCTCACCCTCCCCAGCTTTCCCGCTGTAGTTCGCCAGTCTGTTCAATGCTTCTCTGCCTCTGTATCTATTTTTGTTCATCAGTTTATAATGGTCTTTATTATCCATAAATGA
>NW_005356905.1:183659-227027 GCF_000412655.1 Myotis brandtii | reverse complement strand
AAAAAAATGAAACTAGACCACCAACTGACACCATACACAAAAATAAATTCAAAATGGATAAAGGACTTAAACGTAAGATGGGAAACCATAAAAATCTTAGAAGAAGCCATAGGCAGCAAAATAGCAGACATTTGTCGTAGCAATATCTTTACTGATACAGCTCCTAGGGCAATGGAAACTAAAGAGAAAATAAACAAATGGGACTACATCAAAATAAAAAGCTTCTGCACAGCAAAAGAAAACATCAACAAAACATTGTATGGTACTTGTCTTTCTCTGACTGGCTTATTTCACTTAGCATAATACTCTTCTGGTCCATCCATGTCGTTGCAAAAAGGAAGATTTCCTTCTTTTTTACAGCCAAGTAATAGCCCATTGTGTAAATGTACCATAGCTTTTTATCCACTCACCTACTGATGGGCACCTTGGCTATTATAAATAACACTGCAATGAACATAGGGATGCTTATAGTCTTTTGAATTAGTATTGTGGGTTTCTTTGGATATATTCGAAGATGTGGAATTGCTGGGTTACAAGGCAGCTCCATTTTTAATTTTTTTGAGGAAACTCCATACTGTTTTCCACTGTGGCTGCATCAATCTGCATTGCCACCAATAGTGCACTAGGATCCCCTTCTCTCCACATTCTTGCTAATGCTTATTTGTTGATTTATTGGTGACAGCCATTCTGACAGTTGTGAGATGATATCTCATTGTGGTTTTATTTTAATTTTATTTTTGTACACAGCAGTTTTATTCAAAATAGACCCAAATGGAAGCACCTTAAATATCCTCAGTAGGTAAATGGATAAACAAACTGTTCCGTGGTCCCACAATGAAATACTATATAGCAATGAAAAAGATGCAACTACTGATACATATCTGGCAGCAGGGATGAATCTCAAAAACACAATGCTGAGGGCCAGAAGCCAGATACCTAAATGTACACATGAGGCTCTAGAACAGGCAAACTAATTTATAGCAATACAAAGAGGACTGTTACCTGGGTGAACACATTTGTTCTCATTGCCGTTTCAATTTGCATTTCTTGGATATAAGGACACACATACTGGAAGAGAAGAGATGGAAAAAGGTATTGCATAAAAATGGAAACCAAAGGAAAGCTGGAGTAGCTATACTTAGATCAAACAACTGACTTTAAAAAAAGACCATACTGAGACAAAGAAGGACATTACATAATGATAAAGGGGTCAATCCAACAAGAGGTTATAACATTTGTAAATATTTATGCACTCAACATAGGAACACCTAAATATATAAAGCAAATATTAAGACGTAAAGGGTGAAATAGACAGAAATACAATAATATTAGGGAACTTTAATACTCCACTTACATCAATGGATAGATCATCCTGACAGAAAATCAATGAAGAAATATCAGCCTTAAACAGCATGTTAGACCAGATGGACTTGACAGATATATACAGAATATTTCATCCAAATGCAACAGAATGCAATCTTTTCAAGTGCACATGGAACATTTTTCCAGGATAGATCATATGTTAGGCCAAAAGCAAGTCTTAATAAATTTAAGAGGATTGAAATCATATCAAGCATCTTTTTTAAACTTAGTAGTATGAAAGTAGAAATCAATTACACAAAGAAAACTGGAAAATTCACAAATGTGGAGATTAAACAACGTGCTGCTGAACAACCAATGAGTCAAGGAATAAATCACTAAGAAACGAAAAAATACCTTGAGACAAATGAAAATTGAAATGTAACATACCAAAATTTATGGGATGCAGCAAAAGCAGTTCTAAGAGGGAAGTCCAAATTAATAAATGCCTACTTCAAGAAATAAGAAAAGTCTCAAACAACACGACTTTACACCTAAAAAAATAAAACCACAAAAGAACAAATGAAGCCCAGAGTTAGTAGAAGGAAGAAAGTAACACAGATTAGAGGAGAAATAAATGAAATAGAAACTAAAAAGACCATAGCAAAGATCAATAAAAGTAAAATCTGGTTCTTTGGATAAATAATAATGACACATTTTTAGCAAAACTCACTCAGAAAAAAGAGTGAATACTCAGAAATAAAAGAGTAGATATTATAACTGATACCACAGAAATAGAAAGGTTTATAAGAGATTACTATGAGCAATTATGTGACAAAATTTGACATCCTAGAAGCAATGGATAAATTCCTCAAAACATAGAACCTACCAAGACTGAATCATGAAGAAATAGAAAATATAAAGAGAATAATTACTAGAAAGGAAATTGAATCTGTAATAAAAAAAATCCTCTAACAAAAAGAAGTCCAGGACTAGACACTTCACTGGTGAATTCTGCCAAACATTCAGGGAAGAATTAATACCAGTACTTCTCAAACTCTTCAAAGAAATAGAAGAGAGAGGTCTTCCAAATTAATGTTAGGAGACTAGCATTACTCTGATGCCAGAGAAGGATGCCACAAGAAAAAAACAAACCCACTACAAGCCAATATCCCTGATGAACATTGATGCAAAAATTCTCAACAAAATATTAGCAAACCAAATTCAACAATACATTAAAAGGATAATACATCATGGTCAAATGTGAGCTATTCCAGGGATTAAAGGCTAGTTCAATATCTGCAAATCAGTCAATGTGATACACCACATTAAAAAAATAAAAGATAAAAAGCATATAATCATTTCAGTTGATGCAGAAAAAGCATTTGACAAAATTCAACATTGATTTGTGACAAAAATGCTCAACATAGTAGCTATAGAGGGAATGTACCTTAACATAATAAAGACCATAATAAAACCCACAGCTAACATCATACTCAATGGTGAAAAGTTGAAAGCTTTTCCTCTAAGATCAGCCTCTTTAACAAATAGTGCTGGGAAAACTGGACAGCCATATCCAAAAGAACGCTGCCCGCCGCCTGGTAGGGTCACAGATCCGGGTCCCAGACCGCAGACAGCCTTGCCTGCTGCCGCCTGCCTTCAGTATGCAAATTAGCCGCCATCTTGTTGCTTCAGGGTGGGGGTCCCCACTGGGGTGCCTGGCCAGTCTGGGTGAGGGGCTGAGGGCCGTTTTCAGGCTGGCGGGCGACTGAAGCTCCAAACCTCTCCTTTTTTTCTTTTTTTTTTTATTCTGGCATTTATTTACCTTCTATGGCTGTCACTGGAGCTGAGAGCCGGCTTTCTCTCTGAGGCTCGGCTGCTGAAAGCAGGTTTCTGGCCTTTGTTTTCTGTATTCGAAACAATGTTGCGACTCCAGCTCTGAGATCCCGGCTGACTGACAGGAGGTTTCTGGGGTTTTGTTTATCTTCTATAAATGTTACAATGTTTCCAACTGAAGCTCAGAGGCCGGCAAGGCAGGCGGGGAACGTTGGAGTCCTCTGTCACTGAAGGAAGCAAGCCTCCCTGTTCGCATCAGCTGCCTGGCTGCCGGCCGCCATCTTGGCTGACAGTTAATTTGCATATATTCACTGATTAGCCAATGAAAAGGGTAGCGGTCGTACACTAATTACCATGTTTCTCTTTTATTAGTGTAGATTACTATGAGCAATTATGTGACAAAATTTGACATCCTAGAAGCAATGGATAAATTCCTCAAAACATAGAACCTACCAAGACTGAATCATATAGAAATAGAAAATATGAAGAGAATAGTTACTAGAAAGGAAATTGAATCTGTAATAAAAAAATCCCTCTAACAAAAAGAAGTCCAGGACTAGACACTTCACTGGTGAATTCTGCCAAACATTCAGGGAAGAATTAATACCAGTACTTCTCAAACTCTTCAAAGAAATAGAAGAGAGAGGTCTTCCAAATTAATGTTAGGAGACTAGCATTACTCTGATGCCAGAGAAGGATGCCACAAGAAAAAAAAAATAACCCACTACAGGCCAATATCCCTGATGAACATTGATGCAAAAATTCTCAACAAAATATTAGCAAACCAAATTCAACAATACATTAAAAGGATAATACATCATGGTCAAATGTGAGCTATTCCAGGGATTAAAGGCTAGTTCAATATCTGCAAATCAGTCAATGTGATACACCACATTAAAAAAATAAAAGATAAAAAGCATATAATCATTTCAGTTGATGCAGAAAAAGCATTTGACAAAATTCAACATTGATTTGTGACAAAAATGCTCAACATAGTAGCTATAGAGGGAATGTACCTTAACATAATAAAGACCATAATAAAACCCACAGCTAACATCATACTCAATGGTGAAAAGTTGAAAGCTTTTCCTCTAAGATCAGCCTCTTTAACAAATAGTGCTGGGAAAACTGGACAGCCATATCGAAAAGAATGAAACTGAACCACTATATTACACTATACACAAAAATCAACTCAAAATGGATTAAAGGCTTGAACAAAAGACCTGAAACCATAGAACTCCTAACAGAAAACATAAGTGAGAAGCTCTTTAACATTGGTCTTGGTGATGAGTTTTTTAATGTGATACCAAAAGTGAAACAAAAGCAAAAATAAGCAAGTAGGACTACATCAAATTAAAAAGGTCTGAACAGCAAAGGAAACCATCAACAAAATAAAAAGGCACCCTGTGAATGGGAGAAAATATTTGCAAATCATATCAGACAAGGGGTTGATATCCAAAATACATAAAGAACTCATATAACTCAATAGCAAAAAATTAAACAATTCAATTAAAAGGTGGCCAGATGATCTGCATAAACATTTCCCAAAAGGACATACAGATGACCAAAGGATATATGAAAAGATGCTCAATGACTACTCATCAGGGAAATGCAAATCAAAACCACAAAGATATATCACTTCATACTTATACTAATCATCAGGGAAATGCAAATCAAAACCAAAAAGATATATCACTTCATACTTACTGGAATGGCTATTATGAAAAAGACAAGAAATAACAAGTGTGGAGAAAAGGGAACACTTATGCACTATTAGTGGGTATATAAAACAATATGGAGATTCCTTACAACATTAAAAATAGAACCATCATGTGATCTAGCGATTATGTGTATATATCCAAGGAAAAAGAAAGCATTAACGCAAAAAAATATATACATCCCATGTTCAGTGCATTGCTATTTACAACAGCCAAAGTATGGAAACAACCTAAGTGTCCATATAAAATATATATATATTTTAGAGACCTGGTGCATGAAATTTGTGCACTGGGGGGGGGGGTGTTCCTCAGTCCAGCCTGCACCATCTCCAATCTGGGACCCCTCCAGGGATGCTGGCTCCCAACCGCTCACCTGCCTGCTTTTGGGGCCGTGGGGGGGGGGGTGTTCCTCAGTCCAGCCTGCACCATCTCCAATCTGGGACCCCTCCAGGGATGCTGGCTCCCAACCGCTCACCTGCCTGCTTGCCTGATCGCCCCCAACTTCCCTCCCCTGCTGGCCTGGTCATCCCCAATGGCCCTCCCCTGCAGACCTGGTCATCCCCAACTGCCTTCCTCTGCAGGCCATCTTGTGGTGGCCATTTTGTGGCCACATGGGGGCATCTCTTATTGTGTTGGAGTGATGGTCAATTTGCATACTGGTCGTGACTAATTAGCATATCTGGTCATGACTAATTAGCATATCTGGTTGTGACTGTGAGGGCATCATGACCAATTTGTATATTATCCTTTTATTAGTATAGATATCCACAAATATATATATTAGGATTCTGGGAATGATTAAAAGTTACTTCAAAAATTCAGAGATGGTAGGCAACTGAGTCCAAGTTTAAGAACCCAGTTGCACATAGAATACTCTAAAGAGGGTTGGGATTGGTTTTTTTTTCATCTTTTTACCCTCCCACCCACACCCATTTCTCCCACTCCCCACCTCCTGCCTCTAGCAAACAACAACAAATCTTTTCTCTGTATCTATAAGTTTGTTTGTTTGTTTAGATTCCATATATAAGAGAAATCAAGCATTTGAAATCAGGTGTTTGTCTTTCTCTGTCGGACTTATTTCTTTTAGCATAATGCCTGGGAGGTCCAGCCATGTTGTCACAAATGGCAAGGTATCATATTTTAATGTTGGTTAATATTCCATTATATATATACATGTATATCACAATTTCATTATATATACATATATTCCATTTATATATATATATATATTTGGAGAGTCCAAAGCAGCACCCTCCCAGCATCATGATGAGACATTTCTAGTTTTCTAGCTCCCATTTTCTGGGCACAAATTCCTTTTGCACATGCTGCCTAGTGGGTAGGCAACCGTCACATGCTTTCTCTGTGCGGAAGAGACGGTGTGCTGGGCCTTACCAGAGGGCTTGTTAATGGGAAAGCCATGCCATTGACAAACACGGGTTCAGAGGCACAGAGGTCAGCCAGCTTTTCCTTAATTGAAGAAAAAGCAAACATGCCTGTTCCTTGTATAAACACTGATATTTAACATTTAACTCAACCCTCATGATTCATTAAGAAAAGGAAATTCAATAAAGTGGGGCAGATGTGACTACAGGAAAACCTACCTCCCATGAATCTGGTTGTTTCTAGGGCCTTGAGCAAAAGAGAAATCAATTTCTAAAATAAAATTCTAAATGTAGACAATAACCATCATTATAAACATAACTTTTTAATGTTTCTGTCTTTCCTATCTTATACAATGTGTGTGTGTTTTTTTCTTTTCAGTCCCTTGGACTACTTACTAAAAAATCTCATTGTGTGTGAGCTTTAAACTCTTGGGTCAAAAAGTGAATAGTGATGGCTAAGATCCTAGTTATTTCTGATATCCAAAAACAAAACAACTGATTTTTAGGAGACACATTTTTTCGGGTCAGAATTGGTGGGAAATGAAGAAGGCACAATAAATTGGCAGCAGAGAAGAGGCAGAAAATAATAGAAAACAGACATGAGAACTGGAAAAACACAGCCGTCTGGGACCATTTAGTGAAGGGGCAGACAGTTCTACACACCTCCACAGTCCCTGGGGCCTCCCTGGTCAAAGGCCATAATCTATTTTACAAAGCTTTCCATCCAAATAACATTTAGAATATGCTACTAAATAGTGTTTGTGCCTAAAAGGCATAAAAGGTGGCTTAGAGGCAGTAAACAAGGGTGCTTGGGAGGAGAGAGGCATGTTGGGATTAAAAAAAAACCCAAGAGATTTTGAGAGGGAGATGGAAATGAGAATTGATTGACAATAGTATTTGCATTCTCTAATGTTACACAGCTCTGGGCATATTGCTTTAAACAATTAGTTGTGGGCAAATTATAAAGAAATTGCAAAGTACAGTCACACCCTGAAAAGTAGTGAAGCTGAAATGTAACAGTTTTTGCCTGACTTGGGACCTAAGAAATGAGAGAGTGGCAGGTTTCATACCAGCATTTCCAAGGCTGCCCCCTGGAATTATGGGCAAGTGCCCCACCCTTTCCTCTTCCAGGCCAGCCTTCATCTCCCTGAGCCAAATAAATACCACTGAGGTCATTTTCCTTTTCCCTCACTTCAGTGCAATTAGGGACAAGAGGGTGTGAGCTTGGAAGATGAAGGCCGACAGCTGAAGTCTGAAGGACTCTGTCAAGACAAGGGCTGTGATGCCAGCCTACCAAGAAGCAGGTCAGAAACTTAATACAGAAATAGAAGCAATCCCTTGAACTGACGGTTAGTAAAGTGACAGTGAATGGAGCCATGCCAACAGTCCATCTACAACGTGACCTCGAGGACCATTTAAAATGATGCTCACTGGTTCTTCCATGGTTTGGATGGTTCTGTGCAAGCTGTGTCTTCCTAGCTAACCCTGCAAATATTTTAAAGAACATGATTAGGATTATAATTCGTTGTAGTTAATTATTCCTTTGTTTCCACCAGCAGAACATCAAACTCAACAGAGTTCTTAGTTGTTCTAAAAATGTACATGTGGTACTTTTTGTTTAATCCTCGTTCAGAAACTCAAAAACCAGGGCAGCAAAATTGGAAGGGATCTTGGGACCCGGTGAACAGGATGCAAAAAGTGCAGAGGGTATCAGGCGTACAGTGAAATGGTCAAATACTTGATGTATCAAGTACCCAATGTTCTTGTTTTATTTCCAGAGGGAACTCTGTCATAAACAAAAGTGCATCAGGATACTCTGTGACTCACTTATGCCAGAATTAGAATATTTTAGTGTAGTTGGGGGATGCATTGTTAGAGTGAAAAGTAATGAGTCTTCTTTTGCTTTCTGTCTTCCCTCTTAAGCTCTTTTCCTTCCTCCTCCTACCTCCCCTCTCTTCCCAGGGTTTTTTTTTTCACTTTGTTAATCAATGTGTTCAGTCCAGAAACAAAAATCCAGGTCGCTGATTCAAGACCCTGATGTGACATGAGCAGACTTGAGTTGCATGGGTGGTGGCTGTATAAAGCATTAACCTAAAGCGAGCTAAGATGGCCAGACCTTAATGCTATGCCAAGGAGTGTGAGCTCTCTCAACTAATGAACAATAGGAAATCATTTAAGATTTTATATGCAATGCAAGTTTCTATGTTAGACTTAAATTTTATAACTTTATAAACTTCATTCATACAATTGAGATGTTAGTTCAATTCATGCTTTGTTATATCAGCTAATAAAGTACTATATACAATGTAATAAAGTTTTCTTTTTGACTTCCAATTTTCCATGGTATTTCTACATCCCACATCCTGAAACTCTCCATGTAATTGTTAACTATGATAATGCTAAAAAAATCTGCAGCACTTGGATTTTGTTATCAATAATTTGCTAAAAAATGGTAAAGACTGTTTCTGTTGTTGAAAAGAATGATTTCTCAGGGCATCATTAAGGGATTCGATGCAGCTCTTTGGTTGCAGAGAAGCAACAAAGTTTAGTGGGAATGACATGGACTTTGGCCTCAGCTGGGCCAAGTTCTGTATTTCCTATGTGACCCTAGGGGAGTCCCGTATGTTATCTCAGATTCATTTTAAAAAAAAAACCTATAAAGTCGGGATCACAGGACCATTTTGAGGATGACATAAAATTATTCACATCAAGCACTTAGCACAATGTTTGGTGTGTAGTAGCAGTGATGATGATGACGGTGATGGTGATGATGATATTAGTGAGGATTATGGTGGACCTTCTGAAAGCTAGCGTGATATCAGTGGTTAACAAAATAGATTCTGGAGCCAGACTTCTTGGGTTCAACTCCTGGTTCTACCACTTACTAGCTATGTAGTCTTGAGTGTATTAGTTATATTGCTTCATAACAAAGTGCCTTAAAACAAAGTGGCTTAAAGCAACATATTATCTCTGGGTTTTTGTGGATCACGAATTGAGAAATGAAATAGTTGTATCCCCTGCTTCATAGTCTCTCAGACGACTATAATTGCATTGGCCCAAGGTCTGTGATTTCATCTGAAGCTCATGCGGGAAGGATCCACTTCCAATCTCACTCATGTGATTGTTGGCAGTTTTATTCTTTGAGGACTGTTGGATTGAGAGCCTAAATTTCTTTATTTAAAAAATATATATTTTATTGATTTTTTTACAGAGAGGAAGGGAGAGGGATAGAGAGTTAGAAACATTGATGAGAGAGAAATATCGATCAGCTGCCTCCTGCACACCCCCTACTGGGGATGTGCCCACAACCAAGCAAGGTACATGCCCTTGACTGGAATCAAACCTGGGACCCTTCAGCCCGCAGGCTGATGCTTTATCCACTGAGCCAAACCAGTTAGGGTGAGAGCCTAAATTTCTTGCTGACTATTGGCTGGAGGCTGCCCTCAATTCCTTGCCCCAAGGGCATTTCCATCAAAGCCAGTGGAAAAGAGTCTGCTAGTAAAACAGATGTCACAGGCCTTTAGAACCTAGCCATGTAAGTAACATCCCATCACTTTTTTTTTCTGTATTCTACTCATTAGAAGTAAATCCTTAGGTCTGGCCCACAAATTATGACTACCAGTTGGGGGCCACATTAGAAGTCTGCTCCATAGCCAGTTACTTAATCTCTCTGTACCTCAGTTCTTCCATCTGTTAAATGGGATTAACAATCACAACTAATTAATAGGGCTACTGCACAGAATAAATAAGCTAATATTTGTTATGTATCTGTGCCTGTCACACAGTAAGCACTAAATGAATGTTTGACTTTTTTTTTAAATGGCAATTTATGGCTGTTTTACCTGTTATGAACGCATTGGCCTGATCTGCTTAACAGCCCTTGTCACTTTGTGTCAAAAGATGGATGTTGAATTACCAGTGTAGCAGCAGAGTTCAGGGTAAGAGGGTGGCGTGGGGACACCATGGGAGCACTTTAGAATGAGGCTCAAGTTCAAGTTCTGTTTTTCTCTTAACAAGATGTGTAGTTTGAGTAGGTCACTTTATCTCTCTAGGTCACTGTGCTTTTTATCTGCAAAATGAGTGCTTCAGGCCTTATCAGGAGTGATATTCATGATATTTAGCAACTGCTTGGGGTCAGGCGCTGGCCAGTCAGCACAGAGGCTGCCATCAGCATGGTGAGGCCATGCTCGTGTGGACTGGCTGTGTGACAGCCTCCAGAAGCTCTCTTTACCACCCCTGCTAGCCCCAGACATCTATGATCCCATGATCTAGTTCCAAATCACTTATAATAACTTTGTGGTTCGCACAGCCCTTTAGTTTTGTTTTTCTTATTTTTATAGCTTTACCAAAGTGGTTTATAAGCCAGTATACTAGAACTATCTAAATAAAAGGCCACTTAATATGATATGATTACTCTGTTCTGTGGGTTTAGACGGTGTGAGCAAATGTATCCAAATAGAATCATAGTATTTGGCTCGGCAGCTAATCCTATTACGTGTGTTTTTAAAACTCAACAAATGTTGTTTCAGACTCATTACCAGAATAAAAAATTTAGTCTGTGTTCATTTCTGGCAGACCTTCTGGATACTCCTCAAGAAGCCCACATACGCCTTCAAACAATAATGTCACCAGCAAGGTAGCGATGTCCTTGCTCGGTGTCTGCTGTTTCCCAGACTCCCTGCGTGACCTGCCTCTTCCCTAATGCTTGCTAAGTACCTGATACTTTCCTATGCAGGAAGCTTATATGAACTAATTAACATTTAATGAGAGGAAACCAACTGATTAGAATGCTTTTCGTGGTACTTTAGCTAATAAATGTTGTATATACTTTTGACTGCATCTAGTCAGCATGTGGCTACCCCCTCCTGACTGCACACCCACTCCCCCCCCTTTTCTTTCACAGCTTTGCCATGCTCTAGGGCTTTCTGAAGTAACCTGGCTGAACAGTTTGCCTTAGTTAATTTGAGGAGAGTTTTGGACCAAATTATTGAGATAAATATTTTGATTAAATTTTGCTTAGAGCAGTATGTCAATGAAGCTTCTGAATCTAAATCAAGGCCAAATCATTCCAACCATGCTTGATGGAGAACAGCAAGAGTTTGATGAAAAGAAAAATCTGCCCCGCAGAGTCCCAGGCAGCTGAAAATGATTTCGCCTGTGTTTATGAAGGCAATTAGGGTTGCACTAGTGCAGCTCTGGAGGCTCAAAGGGAGGGGTGGGGATGTGTAACTTCAGAGGCTCAGGCATTTCCCCTGGAATATCTGGATCTAGTCATTCAATATCTACGAGTGGCTTCTGATTTATGGGAAGGGCCCTTGGATGGGACAGATTAAGGCCTTCTATATCAGTGGTCTCCACATTTTTTGGTCAGGTGTTATTATGGGTAAAAGATTATTGAGCAGCACCCCCAATCTGTTCATAAACTATCTACATGTAGTTCAGTAATTTGTTGATATCTGAAAGGACAATGTACAGTTTGGTTGAGGTGCATCATTGATGATAGTGGATAACCCCCTATTTAAAGATATATATATCTTTGTATTGATTTCAGAGAGGAATGGAAAAGGAGAGAGAGATAGAAACATCAATGATGAGAGAGAGTTATTGATTGGCTGTTTCCTGCATGCCCCACATTGGGGATAGAGCTTGCAACCTGGGCATGTGCCCTGACCAGGAATCAAACAGTGACCTCCTGGTTCATAGGTTGATGCTCAACAACTGAGCCATGCCAGCTGGGCGATCACCCCATCTTTTAGAGTCCTGATGATTTCTTTTATACTTGACTACCTTCTCACAGTTTTCTTAAGTTATGGTTGGGATCAAAACAAATGTAAAAAATATCAAAGGTAGACACGGATCAGCTCCGTCATTTTTTTGTTTACCTGTGCTTGCCTCATTAGGACTATCGTCAGAATTAATTGAAGATAGGATTGATTTTGTTAAAGACAGGTAACAATTGGTTTTGTTAAAACCAGCATGATAGTTAATTTTGTGTGTCAATTTGACTGGGTTAAGGGATGCCCTTAAGCTGGTAAAACATTACTTGTGGGTGTGTCTGTGAGAGTTTGCATTTGATTCAGTAGATAAATAAAGAGATTTACTGTCACCAATGTGGGTGGGCATCACCCAATCCATTGAAGGCCAGAATAGAAAAACAAGGCAGAGGAGAGAAAATTCCTTCTCTCTTTCTTCTCAAGGTAGGATGTCCATCTTCTGTCCCTGCACACTGGACTTCTTGGTTCTTGGGCTTCGAGTCTCTGGGACTGGGACGTAGGCCAGTAGCCCCTGGTTCTTCAGCCTTTGACTTCAAATGGAGTTACACCATTGGCTTCCCTGGTTCATGAGCTTTCAGTCTTGGACTGAATTATACCACCAGCTTTCTTGGGTCTTCCACTCATTGGTGGCAGATTGTGGGATTCCTCAGCTTCTATAACCCCAGGAACCAACTCCTATAATAAATCTCACACATATCTCCTCTACATAGCCTATTGGTTCTGTTTCTTTGAAGAATCCCTGACCAATACAACCAGAACACATACCATATAAAGTATAAATCCATTTAAGCAGGACCATGTAAACTGAAATGGGTTGCAGAACAACAGAGTAAAAAAAATGAGTGAGGGCTCTGCTGTCATGCTGCTGTGCGTGGAACTCCCATCTTCCCCAAGACACTTCATGTCCTGTGTGACGTAAGGAAGGAATGAGAGCACCACTATTAGGCTATTTATTTGATGCTAGGAAAGCTTGATTTCGGACTTATTTTAAAATAGAATTACTATGCTAAGAGAAGTTCTCATGTTTTCTTCCCTTTCCTCAGTGGATTGCCATGAGCAAGATCATTGGTTTAGATTTATCTCCAAAGACTCAATCTGGCCAGTTCTGTTTGTACTGAAATAAGCCTCTAAGGGTCTCATTTATTCCCATCAGTTCCCAGCTCATTGACCAAACCTCAGAGCTGTGGTGGGTACTCTGCTTCGTTGGAAGTCTGAGGTTCCCTTGCTGCATGCACAGTGAATAGTGACTACAGCCTTCACGGAGCTGTTTAGTTTAATTCTGATGTCCCTAGTTTCCCACAAACCACAGATGAACTAAAAGCTCAGCATGGCTCAGTGCATAGTGGGACCTCCATTAATAGGTATCCTCTTATGATCTGAGGGCTCCCAAGAAGTCCCTTCAGTGTATAGAAATCTAAACTTTTTGCTATTGGATTTTTGTCCTTTTTTGTCATCAAGAAGGAACATGATGTTGTAAAAAGAATGTGGATTTGGTCATCAGACAAATGTGAGTTCAAGTCCTGGCTGTGACACATTATAGCTGTGTGACCTGGGGCAAATCCCAACCTCTCTGAGCTTCGATGTCTTCATCTTTTAATGGGTGTTATACTATCTACATTACTGGATTGTTGTGAGAATTACGGATAATATATGCCTGATGGTAGGCACTCAGCACACGCTAACTATTGTTACTTATTGTTAGTGTTGTTATAACTGTTCTTTTCCTAGAAAGAGAATGTTCTCATATATATTAAAATGTTATCAAAAATAACTTTTATTTATTAGATAGTACCTACATCTTAAGGCTGAAATAGATCGAAGGTCATATACAGGGATCTACAAGAGATTGGTGGAGAAGGACTGGCTGTCTGATATGTCCCAGGGGTTTGGTGGGGCTCAGTTACTAAAAGGCATTGGGTCAAGGGTCTGAGCAGAAAGCCAAGGCCCAACTAAGAACTAGGTCATAGTTAAAACACAGAAGTACAGCTGGACTGTGAGGAAAGCTAAGCCTCATGAGTGCTATGCGCATGTGGAGCGTAGTGCTTGCTGGATACTGTGTTTTAAATGAGCTGAAATACGACCAGAGGCAGGAAAGCAGAGTACCTCATCTTGGCATTGACCATTTCATCAGTCTTCTGTTAGAAGAGTAAGACTGGGTGTTTTAACAAACAAACTCCCAATCTTAGTGGTTTATTTTTTACTTCTTCACAGTTCAGTGTGGGTGGATGAGCAAGCAGCCTTCTACAAACACATACATTGAGGGACCCAGACTCCTCCTGTTTTGTGGCTCCACCTTCCTCTGGGGCCTCTTGATTCAGTTACAAATGGGGAAAAAGCAAGAATCATGTTTGGAAAGTTTTCATGGGCTAAGTTTGGAAGGAATGACTGGCACTTCTGCTCATATTCCCTTGGCCAAAACTCAGTCAGTCACCTGGGTACAACTAACTGCAAAAGATGCTTAAATGATACAGCTGTGTTACCAGAGAGGAGAAAATATGAATATTAGTAATACTTGTAATTTTCCATAAATGGCTTTCAGACTGTTTTGACCACAATTTACAGTAAGCAGTCACTTTCCTGTCAATACCCAAAACACAAACACACACACACTCACACACACACACACACACACACACACACACAACTTGTAAAACAATACTTTTTCTATTACATATGATACCCTTTGATATTTTCTATTCTATTGTATTTCACTTAAAAGTACTGGTTATCCATATTAAATTAATTTCACAATCTAGCAGAGTGAAAAACACTATTCTGGATTGTAAGCCTGAATATCCCACTAATTATTATTACAGATAGAGAACAAGGCCCTGCCTACAGTGATCAGGATCTGGGATGCCAGAGAGCACTTTCTGGAGAGCATGTGTGAAAAAAATCTTTTTTAAAATATATTTTATTGATTTTTTACAGAGAGGAAGGGAGAGGTATAGAGAGTTAGAAACATCAATGAAAGAGAAACATCGATCAGCTGCCTCCTGCACACCTCCTACTGGGGATGTGCCCACAACCAAGGTACATGCCCTTTACCAGAATCGAACCTGGGACCCTTCAGTCTGCAGGCCGACGCTCTATCCACTGAGCCAAACTAGTTAGGGCAAAAAAAATATCTTTGATGGGACCAGAGACAGCAGAATTCTGTGATACCACCTGCATAGCATAGGGTCCCACCTGGGATGAGACCCAATGTTCAAACAGTTACTTTCAACACAAACAGCCTTAAAATAAAGGCAGGACAAAACTAAACATAGAGTCCTGATGCTTAGTGAATGCTTCTCCTTATCTCCCCCAACATGTACCAGTTGTGACACAGAATGCCTTTCTCGTGGGCTGTGCTTCATACCTCATATCTCCCCTCCCCATCCAGCTAAGGAACTGGTATCTCAGACTGCAGATACACTATATTAAGAAAGTGACCTATGGACGAATGAAACTGGAAAATTGCTCCTGTAGGGTGGATCGTGGGTATACATTATTCGGACTCATGTATTTACATTGCAGTGTAAACACACAGTCCCCCATAGTTCATTATACAGAACTTGCTTGGTATTACAGTGGTATTGAGTTTCCACATGGAATTAAGGGTGAGAGCCTTATCAAATAGGGAAGACCACCTACTGAAAGACTTCAAATATACATTTTTGCTCTATGCAGAGAAATCCCGAAGGTAATAAATCCCACACATACGTCCAAATCATATAGTGCTGGTAAAATGAGTTGTACAGCCATTTCATCTGGAAATAACATTTTTTTAAATACTCCCTGCTCTCCCAGCTCCTAGTCTTAGAAGAACAAAGTTTATTTTTCCTATTGTGGCTATAGTTTACTATTTTGAATGTTAAAGTAGCCTACTTTATACATGGGTTTCTGATTTTCTAATCTTTAGAAGCCCAATATGTAATAAACTAATAGGTGAGAGGCAACATAAAACAAATCCCAAATTCTATGTATATTAATGGCAGCAGCATGCATAATGAATATAAATTAGCTTTTGTTTAACAAAAGTTGACTTTCAGGTATATGTTTAATGAGTAGATGACTTATGTCAATAGAAAGAGTCAGAGGTAAAATTGTAAGTGACTGAGATGATCAACCCCATGATGTAATGAGCAGAGACCCTGAGCATGTGACATACATCACTGTAGGGCTCTGGGACCCTACAATGTACCATAAGGCAAATGCTTAAGTTAGAGCATTCTAATCTCCTTTTTATATTAGAGACTAGAGGCCTGGTGCACAAAAATTCATGCACTCGGGGGGGTCTTTCAGCCCAACCTGCACGCTCTCACAATCCAGGACCCCTCGGGTAGGGTCCAGTCCCATCACAGCATGGCTCTGGTTCCCTGGGCCTGTGGGCCGACAGGGAGGGTCCAAGAGGCCAGTCTGATCGCAGCCTGGCTCCAGTTCCCCAGAGTCTGCAGGTGGCGGGGGGGGGGGGGGGGGGGAGGTGGACCCAGAGGCCAGTCTGATGGCAGCATGGCTCCGTTCCCACAGCTCCCTTCCGCCACTGTGCCGTGGGCAGCCAGGGCCCACAGCTCCCTCCCACCACTGCGTCACGGGTGGCCGGGACCCAGGATCAACTCCTGTCACGCCACCAGGACCCAGGACTGACTTCCACCATGCTGGCCAGGACCCTAGCGTGGTGTTCGGTTGTCCATCCGAACATTTCAGTCTTAACAGACCCTGGCTCTTTATATATTAGGATAATGTCATTTGAAATTGGTACTAACTGTTTTAACCATGCTAAATGTCTCTTTTTGGGCTGACTTTACTTGGTCCAAGTTAACCTGGAATTCCTAGGACTTTGCTTTTATGATTAACAGCATTACATTCACAGTTAAACTGGCTAAACAAAAGCCTTCCCTAGCCCCCTACCCAGCACAGGCCACTGTGGTCTTTATCAACAACATAATTATCATAAGAACTGTGGCATCTTCAGCTTAAGCTGAGAATCACACAGACCTCCTTCCCTTGCCTTTCAGAATCTTCATGGAAAAATAAAATAACTTGGAGGGGTAGCAGTTGATAATTAAAATTTTAATAGTATGATAAAAAGACATTAATATATACTTTATCAATGAGCCTTTCAAGTATCCAATTTAAGAAGTGAAAATGTAAGTTCAATGTTATTATTTTATTATGCCTTTGCTCTTAAATATCCATTCATCTATTTATTCACTTATTCACAGATATTTATAAAGCCTACAATAGGCTAGGCTCTGTTATGAGTGCAAAAGTCATGTCAATGAACAAATAAGACCAAAATCCTTGTCCTCTAAGACCTTATATTTCAGAAGGCAAAAAAATTAGCAAATAAAATGTGAACTATGTTAGTGATGAAACCTGAGAAGAAAAATAAAAAGGAAAGAGGGAGAAGTGGCAGGATGGGGCTGCACTTTTAGACACCATGTCCAGGGAAGGATTTTATGAAAACAAAACATTCAAGTAAAGACCTTAAGGAGGTGTGAGAGAGAGAGAGCCATGTGGTACCTGGGGAGAGAGTGGTCTAGGCAGAGGGAACATCCAAGTGCAAAGACTGAGGGGAAGCAGGCCTGGTATATCTGAGGAACATCAGGAATGCAAGGAGACTAGAGTGGACCATGAGGGGAGAGATCACCTGGGGCTCTGTAGGAAAGGGAAGTACCTGGCCTTTTATGCTGAGTGTCACAGGGAGCCAATGGAGCGTTTTGAGCAGAGAAATGAACACTCCGGCCACTTGTGAATAGACCAGCTAGGAGCCAGTACAGCATTCTAGGAGAGATTATAAAGGCTTGGGCCTAGGTAGTAGCAGTGTGGGTGTGAGGAGTGGTTGGACGTTGGAAAGAGTTTGAAGGTAGAGCTGCCCAGATTTGCTAATGGATCAGATTTGGGCTGTGAGAGAATGAGAGGCATCAAACATGATGAGATGGGGGTGGGGGGAGGGGGGGGGGGGGGGGGGGGGGGGGGGGGGGAGAAGGGAGGTCTCCTGCGTGGAGAGGCTGTGGAAGGAGCAGGTTTGGGGGAGAAGAGAAGCTCAGCTTTGGTGCCGTTAAAAGTGAGTGGAGATGTCAAGTAGGTGTTTGGCCATTTAAGTCTTCAATTCAGGGGACATCATGGTTTATCTCCAGGTGTTTTCAATCCTCCTGTGTTTTGGGCAATAGAACTGCTGTAAATTAGGAGTGGGGCAGCTGTGTCCTCAAAGTAAAAAGGTCTAACCAGGTGATGGCGAACCTATGACACCCGTGTCAGAGGTGACACGCGAACTCATTTTTTTGGTTGATTTTTCTTTGTTAAATGGCACTTAATATATAAAATAAATATCAAAAATATAAATCTTTGTTTTACTATGGTGGCAAATATCAGAAAATTTCTATATGTGACACGGCACCAGAGTTAGGTTAGGGTTTTTCACAATGCTGACACGCTGAGCTCAAAAGGTTCGCCATCACTGGTCTAACCTCTGGTTAAAAAGTCAGGTTTTCTTTTCATAAAGAATACTTTTTTGCAGGGTGCATTTCTTGGAATTCATCTTGAGAGCAGGCCTCCCTCACCCAGTTGCATAATCATAAGGTTCCCTTTTCCTGGTTCTTAGGGTTACTTCTGACAACAGCTAAATTAGCATCTACTACTTCAGCTACGGACATAAAAGTCTATGACATAAATTAGGCTCAGGGTGTTGTCTCCTTGTCCATGATGTGATAATTATGAGTTAGGTGATATGACTTCTTATCAGAACCTGTGAAGGGCTGTTCTGTGGGTTTCTGCATGGTTTCGGCCAACTGCTAATTGAAATATAATTAGCACCCCACAACTTGTCAGATCTTTGTTCTAAACCAAGCCAGCCAGGGCACCAAATGTGGGCATCTGAGGTGGCTGAGAATTCACACTCAGAAACATTAGAGAACCTAGGCTCAGCCCTTATGATAACGCACAGCACTAAGTGATTGCCTTGCTATCTTGAAAAGTGGATTTTTTTTCTTTTGTGTATGATAGGAAGTTGATGGATTATGTCTGTTGCAGAGACACAAGGAGAAAAAGGTGACTCAAGTCTCAAAATAGCTCTTTTGAAAGCATTAAGAGAAAGCATCTTTGACACAGACAGGAAGAAAGGGAGGAGGGGGCAGGAGTTGGTGACAAAATGTTCAGAGTGCGTTGGTCACCAGCATTGATTCATATTAAGTTATTGTCCTCTGCTAAGAATGACACCGTCCTTTGCTCTTATATTAACTTATAAAAACCCTCTAAAACTTTACAATTACCTGGAGATTAAATTGATTGTCCATTATCTGTATTTTAACAATCTTCTTGGTAAGTGTTTCCTATCATTTTTTTTTTTTATCACTTCACACCCGGTTGGGGTTTGGAGTGGGTCATATGCACAACTCTGTTTGATAATGTGGTGGTTGCATATCTGAATTCTCTATAAAAGTAAGGACATCGGTATTGAAGTAAGACAAGGAAGTCTCATTTAAGTTTACTTTAAATAGACAACCCATATCTAAAAGAAACTTTAATGGAAGAAATTATGCCAATCACAACAGCAGTAAAAACCATTGCACATCTCAAATTAAAGTCAGTAAGAAATGTGCAGGAAGCATATAAAGAAATTCCAAAACTAATAAGGACATGAAAGGAGACAGTAAGTAGGCAGAAAAACAATAATGTAAAGAGGAATGTTATTCCTAAATTAATCTATAATTTTGAAACAATGTCAATAAAAACCCCACTAGAGTTTCTTTTCTTTGTGCATTGCTTGTTTATTTGGAACTCATTGAGAATAGTGAGAAAAAATCAAAAAATACTATTGAGAGAGACTTGCTGTTCCCATACACTAAAATGTGTTATACAACTATAATAATGAAAACTGTGCTGTACCACCACAGACTATAAAGATTAGACCAATGGAACAGAACTGAGAGTCTAGAAACAGATCTAACTTTATATGGAAATTTCATATATGACAAACCCATGACTTAAATCAATGTGGGAAATGGATTTTTCAATAAATAGTTTAAGGAAAACTACCTAGACCTCTGGGAAAAGAATAAATTTAAATTAATCAATCTTTCTTTTAAAGACAAAATGAATCAAGGATTTAAACATTAGAAATAAAAGGAGTAATAGAAGCAAACATGAGGTTTGTTTACAATTTTGAAATGATGAAAGCCTTTCTAAGCAAGAGAATAGACCCAGAAGCCATAAAGTTGAAAGTTAATAAATTTCACTACCTAAAAGTTGAATTTTCTGCACAGCAAAAGTATCATCATCAAAAAGACCAACCAAAGAAACATTTAAAACATATGTTACTGACAAATGATGAATTTTCTTAATATGTAAGATGTAAATAATGACACCTACGACCATGGAATATAATGGTATAGATCTTTATGTGTGAACATGCAAGTTTCTCATTGACCCACTGCTATGCACTTAAAAGCAGATTATAAACACCAAGTAGAGTGCAAAATAGTGTACAGAGAGCCCTCAGGAAGGGTTACTCATACAAACGTTCACAATGGTTTTTATTAAGTGGGAGGAATTTAGGTAATTTTTACTTTCTCTCTTATACTTCTTAAATTAAGTCAGAGCATGTGTCATTTTATCCCACCTACCAATTAAATGAATCCTGTGCAGACATTAAAAATAATGTAGAAAAAATGGAATATCATGAAAAGATGCTTACAATGTATTAAATAGAGAAATATAGGTTACAAATGAATATATACAACACTGTCTTGTTTTTCTGAATAAAGTATAGAAATGTATATAAACACATACATTTGTGCCTGAGAAAAATTAGCTCAATATGGCAATCTCTGCATGGTGGGATTTGGGTGACTTTTTAGAAGATATTTCCTATATGTTCTTCAATGAAGTTGTATCCATTTTTTAATGGGAGTTATTATAGCTATCTATTTTTTAAAATTTAGGGGTAAACATGTCAAAATGGTGTTACCATATATTAAAATATATTTAGGCTTACTATGAAAAAAAAAATCATTCTCTCTTTAGTTACTTCTTAACCCAATATTTAAAGGCCAGGTTACAGATGGTGAGAATGGGGTTGGATTACAGATGGTGAAACCTGCATGACGGAAAGGTTTCCCATGACTCCCAGACCCATTATCATAGGGTTAGTCATTATGAAGTTAAATCCTTCCCATCTACACTAATAAAAGGGTAATATGCTAATTAGACCAGATAGACTGGACATCATTCTGGACATCATTCTGGACGTCATTCCAGATGTCCTTCCTGACAAAGCCAGGGCCCGGGCGGCAGTGCCCGGGGTCCTGGGTGCCTGCGGCTGGCCAGAGGAGGGAAGCCTGGGTCCCGGGTGCGGGGCCAAGGCACAGGTGGTTAGGGGTGATCAGGCAGGCAGGCAGAGGGGTGAGGGGCAATCAGGCAGACAGGCAGGCGACCAGTTAGGAGCCAGCAGTCCCAGGTTGAGGGACTCCCCTCCCCGTGCACGAATTCTGTGCACCAGGCCTCTAGTTGTATTAATAAAAACAAAAAACAAAGTACCTTCTGTGGGGTACAGATACAATTGTCACTTGGATGATTCCCTGACCTATGTTGACAACCATATGTGCAGGCAAGCTTCCACATAGAACCGTGAACTAAGCTACCTCAAAAATCCAGGGTCACACCAGCCTTTCTCAACCTCTTGAGCCAAGAGGAATAAAGGGTTAAATTGTGCATCAAAACTGCAAAAAAAAAAAAAAAAAGACCTGGAGTTTGTTTTCACACAAAGCCCTGAATCTCTCTCTGTGATAAACTGGCATTTGAACAGTAGAAGCCCTTTTTATAAAGAACCATGGGTTTTCAAGTTCTGATTTTGCTTCTGATTTGTTTTTCATTATTTCCTGAAGCTATTGATGTTTCAGAGGCTGTGGGGAAAGTGAGAAAGCCCTGAGAGAGTTTCGGGCTTTGAATTTTGGAACTCAACCATTCAGAAGTTCATACTCATGTTCACACAAACAATGTCAAGGGGTCACTTTGGCCAATGAAGTGTTTTGTACACGGGCTGGAGCTTGGGTCCTGTGTGCATTTGCCAAAGCAGCCTTTCACCCCTTCCCTACTTCCTCTTTTCTCTTTCTTTTTCCCTTTACATCAACATGTTGTAGCCTGTGACACCAGCTAAATTAATCACTCACTGCACTCAGGGAAGTCACCGCAGGATACAGAATAACAAAGACAACAAAATTATTGCAAGGCTGGAGAGAAGGGACTGGCTTGTGAATAGAGCCAGCACACCCTCACCAGCTGTGTCCTCACAGGGGCTGCAGCAGGCAGATTAAACTGGGGCTGTTTTTGTCCTATTTATGTGGACTCAAGAATGGCCACAATACAGTGCCACGGACCCCTGGTGAAGGGAAATCCCTTCAGAATGCTCAGCCTACTGTCAGAACGGAGGCTTACCTGAGCTTCAGGATTAACCAGGGGCGTTCTCTTCGGGTTCCCCTTGGGCAAGCTCTGCTTGGGCAGATCCAGCTGAGTGATTGCTGAGCAGCCAGGACCCAGAACATATGGGGTCCTTAAGACAGAGCCAACATGGAAATCAAACTCCCAGCAGCCAAGAAGACGTGGCCTGAGTCCTAGTGAGCCAAGACACAACAGCCCAAGAAAAAGGCAGAGAGGATGGGGGATGTCAGTTCCTTTGCTCTAAAGCAAAAGGAACCCCTGATGACAAATGCCACCTGGAGACAGGGCAGAGTGGTGAGTTCACCAATATCCCATTAATGAATTAATGGACAGATGCCAACTTACAGGGGGCTGTCCGAGAGTGGCCTAGAGCTCTGCTGGACTTTTCCTCTTAAACATATCTCCCAACAACTTAGATAAAGGCAAAGAAGGCATACTCATGAAGCTAGCAGTGGACATAAAACTGAGAGGACTAGCAAGGATACAGCATGACAGCATTAAGGTACAAACGCTCATTAAAGCCACAAACAAGAAGTCAAAAATAACAAGAGAAAATATAATGAGGATGATAATAAATATGTACTTTACAATTATAAATAAAAATGTAAATATAAGCTACTGCATAGGGGTTCAGAAAGCCGGTTGAATGAAGATAGAATGAGGGATATTTAATATACCAGCAAAGTCACTCCAAGGGTGACTTTGGGTCCTGATTAGCCAGCTGAGGGACAGGTATTAAGCTAATTCCAATGGGAGAACTGAGTTTGGAACAAGGGAAATACAAGTTGTATGGTCCTCAGCACTGGTAAGACCCCATTGAAAGGAGACCCTGCCTTTGGATGACTGGCATGAGCAGGAGAGCTTTCAACACATTCTGGGGACTAGAGAGAGCAGAACTAGGGCCAGTGTAGAAAAATGGAAGAGAGCAAAATTGGGGCTTGTTATGGGCTGAACTGTGTCTTTCCTGCTGCAATTCATATGTTGAAGCCCAAACCCCAGTACCTCAGAATGTGACTATATTTAGAGACAAGGCCTGTAAAGAGATGACTGCATTGAAATGAGGCCATTAGGGTGGGCCCTAATCCATTCTGACAGGTGTCCTTATGAGAAGAGGACATTTGGATACACAGAGAGACACCAGGGGTGCATGTGCACAGAGGAAAGGCCATGTGAGGACACAGCAAGAAGGTGGCCATCTGCAAGCCGAGGAGAGAGGCTTCAGGGGAAACCAAACCTGACAACACCCCGACGTTGGGCTTCTAGCTTCCAGAATTGTGAAGAAATGCATTTCTGTTGTTTCAGTCACCCAATCTGTGATATTTTGTAATAGCAGTTCTTGCAACTAATATAGTGTTTAAAGGGGGGTGGGGGAGAGAATGTTTTCTAACAAAATGGCAGAGATAGTCCAGGCTGTGGTAACAAATGACAAAGGATTTCTTTCTTGACCAAACTTTAGTCAGGTTCCTTTGAGTCCTCTTCTCAACTAGACCTCAACCTTGGCCTGACAACTCCAGTTTTAGCAAAGGATTTTATGAAGCCAGTTTATTAAGAACTCTCCCAGCCATGATATCGAATGAAGTCCCTCTTAGTAATTTTCCATCCGCTGACCCCTTCCCTCTGTCCATTGGCTGTAAATCCCCAGTTGTCTTTGCTGCATTTGGAGTTGAGCTCAGTTTTATACTGAAGTCTCTCTCCCTTATTACAGTAGCTTGGATAAAATCTGTGTTGCCATTTTCAAGTGTCTGGGAGAAAATTTCTCTTTAACACAAACAATCTCCAAATCCCAGTATCTTAAAAATAAATATTCAATACATTTTCATTCAGGGACCCAGGCTGATGCCATACCATCTTGAGGCATGCTTCCACAGTCCTCATATCAGGGGGCAGGGCTGTATTGAAATGCACTTGCTCTGAAAGGCTTCTTCCCAGATGTGACCTTTGCTACTGCTCACGTTGTATTGGCCAAAATGTCACCTGGCCACTCCTAACTTTATGATGGTGGAGAGGTGAAATTCTACTATAAGCCTGGAAGGAGGAAATTTGAAATATTTGTTTTCAGCCCTGAAGTATATTGTTGTTTTTTTTAAATCATGTGTATACTCTAACAGGTTGAGATTCCTCTAGAAAATGGTTTTATTAAGGGAAATAAGATATTGTGAAAATTCTCATGATCCTATGGAGGAGACAGACACGTCCACCACTAACTTTAAGTCACTGCGGTATCTGAGTTTTCACTGACACCCCAACATCCTGTGTTACCTAGAGAATCTGGTCTTCCTTTGGGCCCCTGAAAAGGCTGCCATTGGGCCAGGAGTGGGCATCTCATCCAAGGTGATTTGATAGGACTAAACCAATTAAAATCTTACTCTTGGAAATTTGAACTAAGTGTCAGAAAGACTCGCTACTTACTTGTGGCCTCTTTCCTCCTTCCTGAGAAGGTGATTTGGGGGACCATATTCCCTGGAACTGACCTCAGTGGCTCAGGTTCAGAACCCCTTTCTATGTGTGGCTTCAACAGCCTGGCCCCAGCTGGCAAGGACCTGAGTCAATCTGTGTGGCTTCAGAAAAATAATACTGACTGCTGCTGGGACAGCTATTATAGGAAGGGTTCTTTAGTTGGGGAGGCAGTTGGGGGAGACAGTCTCAAAGTTCCTTTCCAACTCTGAGAGCATGCGTTGCTCAGACTCATTACCAGACTTGAATGTGTGCTAGGATTAAATGCCCACAGTTGTAAGATGGGGCATTCCTATAAACAGAATTCACCTCAATTTCTTATATTTCTGTAAGCTGGGTTTCTGTCATGTCACTGGGATAAGTCACCTTCAGTTAAATGTAGGCATCTAACCCTGTGCAATGGGGACTAAGAGAAAGGTACCACCAGGCTTTGATATTTTCTTGGCACTTTCAGAGAGTATCAGGAATATGAATGCGCATTTTCCTGGGATACAGGCCATTAATCAATCTGCATAGTGTGAACTGAGTGTTTGTGAGTCTTTGTGTGTTTGGCTCTGTGACTGTTCCTGCCATCAACACCACCTCTCTCTCCCCCACATGGCTTGTTGGAGTCCTTTTATGTTAACATCCTCTGTGAGAAGCCTTCAGTTTGGTAGCACGGCTCACTCCTAACAAATGCATCAGAAAACAATGCACACCCTGCCCAACGGTAATCAGGGCAATTACTTAACGAGACCATCTCTATTTCCTCCATAGTGGACTAATTAAAAGGGTTCCATGCTGTTGTCAGAAATGGACAGAGTGCGTTCTGAACTACTTTTGGGAGAAGCTGAAATATAACGTTGGGTTCTATATGGAAATAATTTCAACATTACTCATAGGATTCTCCTTACCTCTGCCCTTCCAGGGAAGTCTCTATTGTTGGCCATTGATGGAAAAGGCAGGGCAAAGAGTAGGTGTGCAGCGTGCACCTGTTATTTTGAAGACAGGTCTAGAGCTATAGAGTGGTTGTTCTCAGACTTTAACACCCATCAGAATCCCTCAGGGGGCTGTTAAAACACAGCCTGCTGTCCCCACCCCAGAGTTTCTGACTCAGCAGGTCTTGGATGGGGCCCTAGAACTTGCACCTCTAACCAGCTCCCAGGAGATGCTGTTGCTGGTCTGGGGATAGAACTTTGAGAACACTGCTGTGGAGAAGCTCTTTTTGTCTCCTGTTCCCACTGCTTCTTAAGGCAATAGGAGCACAGCTCTTCTCATGGAGCTCAAGGGAGAGAATCATCCATAGAATCTGTTCTTTTGCAAGATGGACTGGATGCTAATGGACATTTGGCTTGGGTGGAAGGGATGTGAACCCTGGGTTCAAACCCCAGGTCTGCCACTTGGTAGTTACGTGACCTGGGGCTGATGACTCAGTTCTGATTCCCAGTGTCCCTGTCCATAAGATGGAGGCATGTGATTCACCCTGTGACTGCTGTGAGGCTGTGTGAAGTGCCTCGTGTGCCATGTGACATGCCCTAGTGCCCAGGGAAGGCTGGGCCTGCTCTGGTTTCTTCCTCTCACCTCTCCTTGCATTTCCCTGGGTAGTTTTGGGTAACTTATTTATTCCTTAAGGTTCATGTAATGCTCATGTGATAAATGGCATGCACGGTTTATTTTATGCTATAGTAGATTCATTTAAAAGATTTGTTTAAGGTGAATCATCTTAAGAGATAAAGCATAAACTATCACTTTTCCGGGGACTTTGCATGCAGGGCACTTTTTTAATAACCAGAAAATAGAAAGCTCCGAAATTTATTTTCTTTCATGGAAACGTTAGCACAGGGAGGAAAAAATATGTTGATGTAGTAGTACTTTCTAAACTTGTGCATTGAAAGTTTGAACACAGCCAATTTATACCAAAAGACTACAATAAAAATATTTTAATACAACTTCCCAATGATGAAAGAAAATTCTGGAAAGAAGAGTGTAAAGGGTATGGAGTCGTACAATTCGCAATGCTCATAATCCTCTGCCTTCTCGCATCCAGTTATAAGATTATTGATCCTGCTCTTAGTGCTGATAAAAATAAAATCATCTTAAAGAAAACATCTCCCATACTTACTAGTACTTACTACCAAGCTTACTTAGAAACCCAGAAAATTTTAGTTAATTCTAACTTTGGAGTCTTTATCAACAAGTATATTTTACTGACCCATTTTTTATGTATCAGACTTCAGGCTATGTACTTGGCATACATTATCTTACATATTTCTCCCAATAACATAGTAAAGAGGTACTAACATTTCCCCCCCAATTTGTGGATGAGGAAACTGACTTCAGGCTATGTACTTGGCATACATTATCTTACATAATTCTCCCAATAACATAGTAAAGAGGTACTAACATTCCCCCCCACCCAATTTGTGAATGAGGAAACTAAAGTCTGGAGAAGGTCATGCCTTGTCCAAATTTATAAGAACTGGGGTAGGGTTTGAAATTTGGGCCTTTGAACATCTATAAAGCCTGGCTAACCTAGTATTCATCCCTTTTCCTCTCCAAATGCTGAAAAGGTAGTTTTTAAACATTGAAACAAGTTGGATCCAATAGTCAACACTTTCCTTGACACAAGCAACCTAGTTTTTCATGGGTCTGGGATTATGTCCCTGTGAAAGTGGAATATGCCCCAAGGTTAGCACTGTACTTGGGGTTTGTCACAAGAGGCATTAGACCACAGGTACCTCTTTCATACCTAGATACTTCAGTCTAGGCCAGGGCAGTGCCTGGCATTTTCTAAAGAGAATACCAATCAACTAAAATTCAAAGGGGTCTTTCTAATCTGTAACTTCTACTAGTAAATATTACCCTATGAGAGTCCAGGTCTTGAAACTGAAGTGAAAAATGAAGGTTGGTATTTAGAGCTACTTAGTATTCAATGGCGTAACTTCCCAAATTCACACAAATTTCATACTTTTGATTGATCCCATAATTACAAAATTTGTTTAAAGCCATTATATTATCTTCTTATTTGACACAATATGGCACAATTTTGTTATAGGATTGAAAACCAAATAAGACAACTACAGTTGGTAGCATTTCAAAGAAACATTCCCTTTAAGATGAAATCAATCCTGTTTCAAGTTTATTCCCTTGCTTTATGATTGAGGCTCTAGGGGTGTATTTTGCTGAAAAATGTCTTTTTGATTTTTTTAGAAATTCTTCAGATTAATATGCAGTTGTCATTGCAAGGCAAATCGAGATCTGCTTTTATGTTTCCTCTTTCCCCAGGCTGCAACCAGTGTTACCTCTCCAGGAGAGACAGTCCACTCCTGTCTGATTGGGGTTTGATATTCCAGGTCAGACAGCAAAGAATTCATCAACTCATCATCATTTAGAGCATGTCGCACTTTGTCTATTTACATTGACTGAATACATTTCTTTGCTTAATATATCCAGTATCTTGGTCTTAACATTTCGCTGTTGTCTAATTTTAATTCCTGTTAACACACACACACACACACACACACATCCTCACACCCACTGTGCACCATATCATATTCTCAGCATAGCAAGAAAACAAACCAGTGCTTTGATGTGTGTCTGATTATAGTTTGAGCAGTCATTTAATTTTATTCAAGGCTTTCCTTCATGTCTTTCCTTCTGTTTCAATTGAAAGGGCAATGGACTTTGCTCTTGTGCTCTAATTACTGGCATATCTTCAATTCTCCCCCTCTTTCATTCCTTTATGCAGGCTTATTTATCTGTGCATTTCAGATGTGTCTCCAAAATGTAGATTTGTACCCCTGTCCCCATTGTCTGAAAGCACAAGGCGATACAGAATAACATAAAAATTTCCTGAAATTTCTTTGTAATACATGTTGAAAACAAAACCATCTTTAAAACTCCCAAACAATAATATCTAGCTGCCTGTCCATTCCAGAGCACTTGAAGGACACACATTTATGTTGACTTATTTGAAGAGGGAGCATCTGCATTGTATAGCTTTAGGGTGAATGTGGACTATAATTCAGTGGATGGAACAGTGTGTGTCAATGGCAGAAAGATTAAGAGCTTTGTTTGGAAGAAATAGGAGTGTCTTTCCACGATATTAGTTACAATCTAACTAGCGCCAACTGTTTGTCTTTTGCTTCTTTTAAAACTTGAAAAGAAAGCTGAAAAATATGGATTCCCTTTAGTCAGTTAACTGCAGCCCACAGACCAAGTCCTGACATCTTACCATTTTTGTAAACAGTCATGCCCATTGGTTTGCATATTGTCTGGCTGCTTTTGCCTGACACCGGCACAGCTGAGCCGTTGAGACAGAGACTGTATGGCCTGCAGACTGAAACATTTACTATCTGGTTCTTTACAAAACTGATGTAGACGTTCAGAGGTGGTGATCTTTTAGAGCCTTTCTTTCTTAAGAAGCGGGTCATCCAGTCAGTCTTGTCCCTGGGTCTCAAGAAAAGATGGATGATAAGAAACTGTGCTTAAAAGCTTCCGCAACAGGATAGATTATTCACAAAAGAATGGTCCCTGCCTAGAACTTATAGATATCCCCTATTTTTTCAACCAGTGCAATAAAATGCCTTTAAAATAGAGTAAGCCTACAATTTACCTTCCATACCAGAGTGTTCTAGAAAGTAAAAGAGACACTATTAATAATTGTGCTGAAACAGTGGACATAAACTAACACTGTCCCAGGCAACTGAGATGTGTGATCACCCTAAACGAATACATGAGTGCACCAGATTCAGTAAAATCATAATATGCAAGATACATACACATGATTTTAAGTTAATTTCTTCCACTGAAGCATATTTATCATTAAAACTGTCTTTTTAACTGAAATTTTGAGCTAACTAGTAAGAATCAAATAGCTGTTCCAAGTTCATTTGGGGAGTTAACATAAGATCCTTGGACCATCAGAAAACATTATGCAGTAATCAATACAGTTTTTGAAGAGAAAACTGAGCTTGAATAATTCTTGCTATGATTGCCCACCTGGACAATGAAGAAGTAACAGATATATAATTTTACTGACACGTTTAGTTGTGTCCCAAATGATTGGCAAGCATAAGAGAATGACTTTGACTTTTCTGTCATGCTCTTCAAGGGCAATATACTCAAATTCCTCTGATCCATTCCAACATGGGACGGAAGAAAGAGAGAGAGAGAGAACCAAGAGTACAAAGACTCTCAGACTCATTGTTTAGAATTCAAGATCTGAAATATTAATTCCTTCTTCAACTAAGGAAAAAAATCATAGTCTATGACCATTTTTCTGTTGCATTAATTATTTTAGAGTAAGGTCTTTTAATTGAACATCTATTCTACCCCCAAAAGTATAATAAAAAATATTGGAGACTACCATATGTTGTAATCTTTAAAATACCACCTCTCATAATGTTATCCAATATCTTTACATGTAAGGAAACTTAGAATGTTCTTCTTTTATATAAAGACTAGAGGCCCAGTGCACGGATTTGTGCACCAGTGGGGTCCCTCAGCCTGGCCTGCGCCCTCTTGTAATCCAGAATCCCTTGGGGGATGTCTGACTGCTGGTTTTGGCCTGGCCTGCAGGGATAAGGCTGAAACCAGCAGTCCGACATCCCCAGAGGGAAGTAGTAGTGCACAAAGCTGCAGGTGGCCAGGGAGGAGCCTGAGCCCAGGCTGGGCGCTGCGCCGCTCCCACTCATCCTGGCCCCGCTGCGCCTGCCTCTGCTGCTGGGTAAGCTATGGGAGCCCACTGACCACCAGGGGGCAGCTCCTGCATTGAGCATCTGCCCCCTGGTGGTCAGTGCATGTCATAACGACCGGTCAAACAGTTGACCGATTGCTTAGGGTTTTATATGTATAGATTCTAATAGTATTCATAACTATCAACATTTGCACAGTGCTTTGTCTCTTACAAAATACTTTCAAATATATTCTCCTACTTAATTTTCATTGCATGCCAATAAGTCAGTAAGGCGGGATTATTATTATTACCCTTGTATACTGTGAATAAAACAGAGTCTCCGAGAGGTTAAATGACTTGTTTAAGATCACACAACTAATATATACTAGTACCTGGGTTGGTCTAGGCCAGTGATGGTGAACCTTTTGAGCTCGGCTTGTCAGCATTTTGAAAAACCCTAACTTAACTCTGGTGCCGTGTCACATATAGAAATTTTTTGATATTTGCAACCATAGTAAAACAAAGATTTATATTTTTGATATTTATTTTATATATTTAAATGCTATTTAACAAAGAAAAATCAACCAAAAAAATGAGTTCGCATGTCACCTCTGACACGCGTGTCATAGGTTCGCCATCACTGGTCTAGGCCTTCAAAATACAAGTTCTAGGCCATTCAACTCTACCACATTGTTTTCTAAATTGTTATATGTTGGTAATATTGTTAATAACTCTGAAAAATTAATTCAAATGAAAATTTCCTTGGCCTATTTGAGAAGAGGACAAAATGAACATAAACTTAATACAAGCTAGTTACAAATATTAAAGGAAAAATATAAGTATTACAAAGTTAAGTGTGAACCAGTAATAGTTTTACTATGAAGTCAACATGATAACAGAAATAAAAAGAAGCATAATATATAAGTGGTTAAGGAATAAACACTAATTACTTACTAGCTGGAATTAGAGTTTCATGCCTATTTTATCCAATTGAGGTTATCTTGTGGGCCTGGCTGCATATAATAGAAAGTGCCCAAATAATAATGGCTTAAACAAAGGAAGTCTGAATGTAGGCAGGTTAGGCTTTTGTAGAACCTCAAAGCCACCCAAACCTCTTCTAGCTTTCCATTCTGCCATCTCTACTGTGTGGCCTGCACCCCTGGAGTTCAAGATGAAAGCTGAAACTCCAGCTATAACATTTATGCCTCACGTAAGAGAAAGAAGAAAGGAAGAAATATACTCATCTTCCTTTTGGGGAGATCTTCTGGAGGAACATGACCCTTGGCTTCTATTTATTGGCAGAACCTTTCATACAGTTATATACCTGCAAAAGAGGCTAGCAAATGTCCTTACTTGGGCCAGCTTAAAATTGGGGTCTTGGCCCTGGCCAGTTTTAGTGATTAGAGTGTTGGCTCACTGACTGAAGGGTCTCGGGTTCGATTCCAGTCAAGGGCACATACCTCGGTTGTAGGCTCTATCCCTGACCCTGGTCGGGGTGAGTGCAGGAGGTAACCAGTCGATGTGTCTTTCTCACATCAATGTTTCGCACTCTCTTTCTCTCCCCCTTCCTTCCACTCTCTCTAAAAATCAATGGAAAAAATATCCTCAGGTGAGGATTAACAAAAAATGGGAGTCTTGTGACTAGAAGAAATGGAGGGAAGGATGCAGATTAGGTAAACAGCTGTCTCTGTCACATTCTCCTTTAAAAAGGATGGAGTAACTCAGAAGTTTTAGGAATAGGAGTACATTTTGTTGTGTTTTTTTCTTCAACTTGCTTCATCAGTCCATATTACAAAGAGAAAAATGAAGCCCCGGAGAGGTCAAGCAAATTGTCCCAGTTTGTATAATTAATAGATATAATATAGAAGCCTATTTTTCTTTCCACTGTACATCTTAATCTACCTAATTTTTATGATGAAAACTTAGTCAAGTGAAAAAAAATGAGATAAATTTAATTGCTTGGTCAAGAAAACAGGGTTGAAGGGGCACACATGCATTTATTTATTTACTCATTGAACAAATGAATGGTTCCTTCCACATGTCTGGACTTCTGTCTACAAGTAGAGGATTGCTTGCTTTTTAGGAGATGCCAAAATGTCAATGAATAGGAATCAGAATCTTTGAGGCAGCGGGGTTTGTACATCATCTCGTCCATCTTCCTCATTTTATAGAAAAGGAGAAGATAAGGTCTGGGATGATGAAGTCATTGCCTTCTGTGTCTCAGAGAAACAAAGGACAGGAAATGGATCCCTCTTTAAGCTGGAACAGATGTGTTGTGACCCAGGATCATGTGACACAGGAATACATCAGAGAGAGGCTATGGAATCTCAAATCCTGCAGGTCTTCAAGAAAAGGCTAGAAAAAGATCTGTTCTGGAAATTCACCATTTTCTTGGACCAAATGACTGCTTCAGACCACTCGCAGTCTTATGATGCCATGAGTGCAGGCATCTGCGATGGGATGAACCCCCGCATAGCTTTAAGTTAGGAGTTTAAACCAGGGCCTGGTTACTCAGACACGTGGTTAGAAAGATATTTTCAAATGGAAAAGGAACAAAGTAGGAATTACTTTGTTGTCTTGTTTATAACAGAGTGCTGGAAGTAGGAAAACTATGTTATGTGATCTGAATTTCATTCTTTAGGGAGATTGCCTGCTTCCTCTTTTTCTGCTTGGCTCTGTTTTTAAACATTTAATTAGAAAGGCTTTATTATACTGTAGTTATCACAGTTGTTCAGTTTAGACAGACGTTGACGATCCTGTGTGCAATTCCATAGCCCTGGGCATCCTATTACTGTAGAAATCATCTCTGGAGTTGGCAAGTTACCAAAGCGACTTTCCACCAGGAAAGGCAGAGCAGAGGTGGTGGTAGCAAATTGTAGCAGTAGTAAGAGCAGCAGCTGCTGCTAAAAGCAGCTGAAGTGGTCTGCCAAAAGAGCAGTAATTTCATCTGTGTATTTACACTAATGGGACATAAGCAGGTCATGCCAAACATAGAGTCGCCCTTTTCTCAACATTGGGGATAGGGCATAAAACACAAGATGCCATCCGTGATTGGTATCTAATTAATATGTTTTTAAGGAGTCCAATTTTATCTCAGTGTTCCTGCTTATATAATTCTATTGTTTTTAACTGTTCTGGCCTTGGCCACTTTACTGAATAAGAACATAGGGAAGGAAGGACGGAGAGAAGAAGGAAGGGAGAGAGGAGAAAGAAGGAAGAAAAAAAAGAATGAAAGAAAAAGGAAGGATGGGAGAAAGGAAAGAGATAGGAGGGACAAAAGAGAAAGAAAGAAGAAAAGAAAGAAAAAAGAAAAAGACAGAAGAACTACCAACATTTTGGACTTTTTGATTAGATGCATTTGTACTGAATTGAATCATTCTGTTGTGTTGTTTCTCTCTTGCTTAAAAATGTTAACCCAACAGTCTTCCTCCATAGTCACAGCCGCACAGGGAGGAAAAGTGAGCGAGCATGTAACTAGAAGACTGCTGCTTTGAATTTTGTTCACAAAATTAGTCCCCTTGATTTCTTCTCACTTCCCACCGATGCTCTCAGTCTGATTATCCTGTTTCCCATCTTCTTGACTTCAGGGCAAATGCAGAAAGATGGTCAGGCCATGACAATGCCAAGTATCAAGAGTCTGAGTTTAACAAGGTTTGAGATTTGAATTTATGACAGGTGACATCAGCTTATGAAATCGGTGTTTGTTATTTTCAAATCACGCTCATCGAGAAATATAGTGGAGTCACGAGACGTTGAGAAACAAAGTATATTTGATCCATTTTAAATAGGAGAAAACGCAATCCCAGGCATTTCTGTAAAGACTCCTTCAAAATCTGGTAAAAATGACTTTGAATCCGTGTTTTAAGAGATGAAAAGCTGGAAACCACTTACTTTTTTCATCTTGGATGAGTAATAAAATATGGCAGTTAAGTAAGCTGCTGATATTTATTTTAATTCTGGTCTCATATTGTTGGAGAAGGGGCAAAGATGGTAAAAATTGACAGAATGATTACATTTACTCCTCCTCCAACCCCCATTTTTTTTCAAGTTAAGTTTGATGTTCCCTAAGCCCCTATCACCAGTCTTTACTTCCTAAGAAAAAAATGTGATCACTCTCAGGAAATTACCATTCTGAAACGCCACAAAATTTCTACATAACATGTGTGTTTTTGAGGGTGGGGGGGGGGGCAAAAAGCTACAAAAATTGAAATATTGAATCGCTCCCAAACTCCCTTACTTTTCTGTTCTTTTCCTTGCATTTTATTCATTTGAATTAAGGAGGCAAAAACATTAGGGAGATGGTGTTACCCAACTGAAATGAAAGCTAATGGTGACTATGTTCTCATATTACCAGAGGTTAGCAAAGAGCTACTTTAATATGACAGCTAATATAACTCATTGATGCGATTACTCAAAAAGAAGAATGCCACTGGTGTCCAGTTACATCCCAGCGGTTACAATTAGATAGGCCAGATGGATGGGGTCCAGAGAGACAGACTGACAAACCTGCAGACAGGTCATCAGGGACATGACTGGGGCAAGATGGACTTCATGAATCAGGCAAGAGGAAATGTACCTTAATTAATTATAGGCTTTTTAATCCTGAGGTTCTTAAATAAAACCTGGATACAAAGCACTAGATTGGGGTCTATTTGCTAACTCCAAGGCAAATATTTTTAATAAGCAGTTTCCTATAAGGGATGATGACTATTAAAGTCATCTTAGGTTGACTTTAAAAATAACGAAATTGAAAGTCAAGGCAGGTTACTGTGCTTTGAGCAAGTCTGTGGTTGTAAAATTATGCTGTTCCCATCAATAAACATAATGTGGTCAGAGAACAGTAGGGCTTCAAGGGACCTTGAGGTTCGACTTGCCTGAATCCTTGATTATACTTATTATACAACCCTATCAGACGGGAGCCCCACAGGACACCGAAGGCACATTAGAAAGATTGAATTTAAGGGAGCTTTTCCCAGGGACTGTTTCAGAGGTCTGGGCAGAGTTTGGGCTGTTGCACTCTGGGACTAGCAGCAGTGCGGAGCTTTCGCTACTCCTTCACCAAAGGGGCAAGCAGGGAACTTTTACTAGAACCTGGCAAGAGCTGAAACTGTGGACGAGGGTCCTCTACTAGGAGCTGAGGCCCTAGAGCAGTAATGGTGAACCTTTTGAGCTCGGCGTGTCAGCATTTTGAAAAACCCTAACTTAACTCTGGTGCCGTGTAACATATAGAAATTTTTTGATATTTGCAACCATAGTAAAACAAAGACATATTTTTTGATATTTATTTTATATATTTAAATGCCATTTAACAAAGAAAAATCAACCAAAAAAAAATGAGTTCGCGTGTCACCTCTGACACACGTGTCATAGGTTCGTCATCACTGCCCTAGAGGAACCCAGCTACTGGCAAACCACCACCCTGCAGGGAGGGAGAGAGGGAGAGAGAGACAGAGAAGCTAATACCCCAACCTTTCTCCTTGCACCCTCTGATCTGCAGGTGGCTCCCTTTTGCCAAAACCAATGAGAAGTCAGAGGGTTAAAAAGGCACCAAGTAGCTCTGCTCCTGGGGACCAGAGCAGAGCAGAGAACAGAGCTAGGGGCAGATCAATGGAGAATCATCAGCTCAGAAACTGCAGCCAGAGAGGAGAAATGACTTCCCAAAGGCTAGTTGGTGGAGGGCTAAGAGGGGTTCTTGCACACTGTGAACAGGTTATGAAAAGGATCATTTGGAAGAGGAATAAATGGAAAAGTTGGAATAAATGTTGACTGATTAAACTGGGCACAGAAGCCATAATGCATACACAGTTCCTGGAAACCCAATAAATTTGATGGTATTTATGAGCTGGTATGTTTTAATTATTATTACATGTTGACTTTGTCAAAATCAGGGTGATCTGCTTTCTAGAATAAATTCTGCTGCCATATACCTAAAGTTTTAGAAAATTAATGAAGGGATATAGGGAACACAAAAAGAAATAAAAAGGTGTTTCTCAATGTCTTAAATGACCACATTTATACTTATTTGGAGAGGAAGAGAGCGAGAGATCCATCCATGTGCAATTTGATCACCTGTCTTCAGGAAGTTTTTCACTTCATTAAATTGCTTAGAGTTATTCTAGCAATACCTCAACACATAACTCAGTGACATGAATATTGGTTTTGCTGTTTTCTCATTTCTAAGAAAGAGAATTCAGAAAGTTTTATTTATTTGTCTTATTTTCTTCTGTAAGCAGATGGTGCTGTTTTTTAGAATCTCATTGTTTCTTTTGAAAACATATGTAGCTTGACCTCCTAACTCAAAGATCTAGACTGTCTACACAAGTGAAACATCTCATTTGTCTACACCAACCAGATGCAGGCAAATCAACTCCCTATTAGCAATGTAAATTTACACATACCAAGTAAAGCCAGTGATTCAATGTGACCCTTTGCTGAGATATCCTGTGATCTGTTCCATGTCACTATTTCAATTCTCTTCACTCATATGGCGATGTTAGAGCTTGAGCCTTGGGACAGTTAAGTGGGGTGAGAAAGAGGTTTGCTTATAATAAAATTAAGTGTAGCTCAGGCCTACATGAGGTCAAGTAGGAAGAGATGAATGTGCTTAATAATTAATTTTCAGGTGATAAATCCTTAGCAGATATTGACATTGATGTGTGAAAGGCAAATGTAAATGCTCATCTCTGGTTGAGTAGATGAAGTGGACCATGGCAGTAACAGTAATGAGGGGAAGAGCATGCATGCCTTTGGGGGTCATGCCAGGGTCCAGCCCTGACACCAGTGCTCACAAGCTAGGTGCTCTTGAGCACAAAATCCCTCTGAGCCCGATTTTCTTCATCCATAAATCTGGGAATAAAAATAATAGGTGGAATACCTCCCAGGGTTGCTGGGAGGCTCAAATAAGATAGCTTGTGTAAATTGTCTGGTATATGTAGGGGCCAATAACCATTTTTCAATAAATAATAAACAGAATTTCTGTTCTTTCAGTTTTAGGGATTAATTAGTGTTTTCCACAAGCAGAAAGTCATCCCAAATAGTTTCCAACTGGGTTTCTTAGAGATTACTTAAATAACTATTGCATTCTCTCTCTGCTATACCTGCTCAAAATCTACTCTACTGTTCTCCGTATTTCAGAGCCAAGCTGGGTACAGAGGAGCGCAATTGTTTCTCAGAATGATGTTAAATAGACATTTCCAGCTCCCAAAAGTTGTTTTGTGGGTGTGGTGGTCCAGAGTAGGATCCAGTTCTAGGGTAAAATGCTTTCTTCTTCAGGAAGCCATGTTCAAGGCACTGGCTGGGGGTAGGGGGGTGATGGGGGGGGTCAAGTGAATGAGGGAGTGGCAGCCAGAGAGCTGGAAGGTAAGGGAAAGGGGCAGAAGAGGCCTGGAGATGGACATTCAGGAGTCACCTGGATTGGGATGAAAGGACAAGACAGGCACTACCTTCTCAGAGGATTGACTAACTCCTGGGACTTTGACACTTAAGTAGCTCAATTCATTCTCATCTATTTTGAGTCTTCTATCATGTCACATACTTCCCAGTCATTAAAACCTGTGTATTCCAAGGTGGAAAACGTATCACAAAGAATTAAGTGAATAAAGCCCTCATCACTCTTTCACAATAACTTCTTTTTGTACAAAAATACATTTGAAGAGGGATTTAATAAAACTGCAGGAATGGTTTCGAAAGGCCTAGGACCCATGTCCCATTGCTGCTACCTAATACCTGGGGGCTTTCAGGCAGAGGTTGACACCCTTGAGCCTCGGTTCTCTTATCTGTGAAGTGGGATAAAAAGAAAACCTAGAACATGAGGCTGTGAGGATTAAATAAATGAACGTATTCCGTGCTTTGAGCTTCTTGCTAGTAGATGTTCCATAAATAAAGAACATTGTTGATAAGCCAGTTCCCATGCCCTGCTCATTGATTCCAGCTGATAGAAGGCACTGATGACAGCAAGATGTCCCGTGCTGAACTGTCCCTACTAGCTCTGCTGCTCTGTGTGGGAGATTAAACTACACCAAACAACCAAAATAACTAACTAACTACACAACGAATTGTCTAAAACCTGGCTTTTTCTTTAAATATGTTTTTTATTGATTTTTTTTTAGAGAGAGAGGAAGGGAGAGGGAAAGAGAGATAGAAACACTGATGCGAGAGAATCAACATGGATCAGCTGCCTCCTGCACACGCCCTACTGTGGATTGAGCTAAAAAACCGGGCATGTGCCCTGACCAGGAATCCAACCTGTGACCTCTTGGTCGGCGCTCAACCACTGAACCACACTGGGCAGGCAACTTGGCTTTTTCTTTTCTTAGGAAGGGGAGAAAAGTTCCTACCCTTCCAAATCTTCTCTCAGAGTCCGCCCACAAATGTGCTCCCACACCCAACACTCTCACTGGTAGCTTCTCCTTCAGCACGATTCTAGATCCGAGCCTCCTTATGTGGCTGGGATACTTATTTCATTATATCTTTCTCCCAAAGTTCAACTCCAGTCTGAATATATATCCTCGAACTCTTCTGACTTGTCAATACATAAATGTATAGTAAGGGTCAACTCTGCTCTCCATGAAGACCAAGAGGTAGAAGAGACAGAGCCACTCAGGGAGTCAATGGATGCTGAATAGCATTTAATCAAACATGTAAGTGAGTAAAGTGCTAAGAAAGCAGTACAGACTATGCTGGATGAGAGAAGGAAGCTTTCTCTATTGCAGAGTGGTCAGGGGGTGTCCACCGGTCAGCCTCTCTCCCATGGTCAGCTTTAAAGAAGACCAAAGTCCCAGAAGCTAGGACTGCTCTAAAAATAAGCTGACCCTGCATCCTGGGTCTCTAACTTTTGGGTGGACCCAAGGCTGGAGTTGAACATGGAGAATAGTCTTTCTTGGTCCACGAATAAGTGACAGTAGCTTGGTTCCTTGTCTTAATATCTTCTATGGAGAAATGCTCTTGACCTCTCGCATGGTTCCCCTCTAGCAAAGTTTAAGCACTCACTTTGCTTCCAATTCTTATCCCCGCACTGGATTTTACTGCTGTAATTTTACTTGGTTATTAAATCACTGTGGGAGTTTGCTGTGTTGGGGCTAAGGAGGAAATGGATTACAAAGTGGAGGACAGCCTTGCAATTTCCAACAGGAGCTGTCTGAATGAACATATTGTTTTCCACTATTTCTCTGGAAAGATCACACATTATAATCACTATTTACAGTATACTGTGTAAAACGATCTTCGTTTATTTTCTACAATGGATACTGTGTCATTTAATTAATTTAGACTAAAGAAAAGCAATCAACATTCAGTAACAACATTCCCTTAGGGGATATAAATGAAAAATTTTCCCATACCCTGCACAGCAGTCAGAGCCAAGGAGGTACTGATATTTATTTATGAACATCAGTGTTCATAGTTGCAAGCAATAGAACTCGAGCTGATTTCAGCAGGGAAGCACGTATGAAAAGGATATTGGGTACTTGACAGATCACCAAGAGGACCAGAGAAACACGCTTAAGTAGCCAAGACAGTAGCCACCATCATGCTACACAGCAGGCCTGATGAGAAAAACCATGCCTGCGCCCACCAAGCCCAAGTGGATGCCACTTCAGTACCTGCAACCACCAACTACCATTGCCACCAGAGGAAGGGTCCCTGCAGTGCCCCTCTGCATCTTTGAGTCTGGATTCCATCTGGTGTGGTTGATTCTGACTCATGAACTCACACCCTCTCTGCTAGGAAAGCAAGGATATGGTAGTTTCCACTTTTAGAGCTGGGGTGAGCCCTACCTGTCTCTGAAACTCAAAAGGCAGGGAAGACCCTAAGTGTGTGAAGCACTTGGCAGAAAAAAAAAAGGACAAATCTCTCCCCAAATCAACACTGCCAGGAATAGGACTTCCAATGCCCTCAGTCACAGCTGCAGAGGCATGCCAGGCCCTCCCCTGAGCCGCACAGAGCCCTGCAGCCTGCCCTCTGTGGGCAAAGGGATGGATCACCTCAGTTGGGATGAATGCAGGAAGGCATTCTTTTTCCCCCAATCAAGGCACTTGATCAAACTTAGCTGAACAGAATCTGTTGTTCTCATGTTATAATTCTTTGTTTTGAGCTGATCTGGATCAGATTTTAAATTGGGTGGAATTTCCTATGTATGCTTTTGTCTTTATTTACTGAGAACAGCATGTTCTTTTGATGGGCTCAGGAGACTAAAGGCTTGGATGTGCAGCCATGGTTTGAAAGAAGCTGAGAAAATATGATTCTTTTTAGAATATTTATTTGACCATTAGAGCCCGAACAACAATGGCTTTGGAACAACAGTGGAAATAAAAAATAAATACAGGGCAAGAGAAATCCTGGCAGTGAGTAAAAGGACCTGATTGCCTACCAGGCATTTATAGAGCTCAAGTCCAAAATTCCAAGATAGGAGCTAATCAAATAAACAGCTGCCTCTTCTGTAATTGCATTTTAAAATCTCATTCTAGCCACACAGTTTTCCCCCTTACTGTCTGATGCATACTCAGTTGATATGATTTTTTTTTATTAAAATAGATTGATTGCCCAAAGTTTTAATTTTAATCCCTGGGTTTATTTAAAAGAAAGCAATTTAGCAATCCAGTTGTTAGGGAATGTTTATGGAAGATGAGGCAAAGGAGCAGAAATAGCCAGGAGAAAAAAAAACTCTGCAGTTGAGCATTCTCGTCCCTGTAGGATCCTTCCTTATATTATGGAAATTTCTGCAGACCTTATGCCATGAGTATTGAACAGATCTCACCTTCCACAGCTTCTCATTGACCTACAGCACAATATAGGGTTTTTTGAACATAAAAGAATCATTGACAACCTCTGTGTTACTCTAAGAAATTGTTTACTCATGTGATAAAGAAACCTCTCAGACTTCCTTAATTAAAAGTATGTTACATTGATGACCCACCTTCCTGGTAGAGATACTGAAATCCACCAAGACTGTTTCTCCTCTACAATTACCTCACTCCCTCCATTTATTTGCATATTCTATCCTACTAGCTCTGTGATATCATAGCGATGATTCCCCCTCCCCACCCCACCCCCTCCCCCACATTGCTTGTGGACCGACTGTAGGACAGGTGGCCCAGGGTCCTGAACATCTCTGGGCAGTTGAAGCTTTTGCCTTTGGGGTGATTAATTTGTAACCACAATAGTTAAGAAATTCGGTGAGGGAAGAGCTGAAGCAATGTCTGCCCAATTTGTCTGTCTGGCTTTTTCAGCCTACCCAACTGGGTGGAGACTAATTTCAGCAAAATATGACAGACCTCAGTCTCCTCTCCTTTTATGATGCAATATTTACATACGGGCTCACATCATTTCAACCTTCTTGCATCTGATAACATAAACATGTTTACAATGGAGTGAAGCAAGAAAAGAGATCAAAGGAACAAGAAAGGGAGCAGCAACCCTGACATATCCGTCCTTTGGGTAGTAATGATCATTTTGCATAGATGTGTGGATTCCCTAGAAGAGTCAGCCAGGCAAAACTTTAGATTGCTAGGAATTTGCAAGGTTGCTTTAATTTGAAAATAACTAAAAAAACGAGAGAACGAGAGAGTAAGAAGACAAGCAAGGATTCACACTACTCTACCAGCTATTAGTGTTATCCATGGCATTTCTCTCTTTAAAAGGGCATTCAAAATTCAGTAATTAAAGGAGAGATTTTTATAAATAAGGGCAGCATCTAAGGAACTCAAAAATAATTGGATTATTGAATAATTTAACAAATATAAAGCTTAGTTAACAAGGGTTGATTTTAATTGTATAAATAATGCATCTGAAATGAGTTTTACAATAGGATGGCTTTTTTCTTTTTTGTACAAGACCAAACTGGCAAAATGTAAAGCAAATTTGAAAGTCATTAGGAAAATAAACCTTACAAGTTCTCAACACAAGGAAAAAATTTTTTGTAACTTTGTATGGGGACAGATGGCAAATGGACTTACTGTGGTGATCATTCTCTCTCTATATAATGTTGTATGTCAGTTTTACCTTACTTTAAAAAAATAAAAGTATTCAATTAGCCATCCAATCCTTACCAAATCTCTCAGTGTCCTAACATGTGGTCTATTCTAAAAAATTGTTTCATGTGCACTTAGGAAGAATTCATATTCTGCTGGGTTGCTCTAATAACATCAATTAAATCCATCTGGTCTAGTATGTCTTTCAAGGTTACCTTAAGACAAATGAAAATAAACACACAACCCCAAATCTATGGGAAACAGCAAAGCAGTCCTAAGAGGGAAATTCATGGAAATATAGGCCTATCTCAGGAAGCAAGAAAAATATCAAATAAAAAAAATCTAACCTTACACCTAAAGGAACTAGAAAAAGAAGAAAAAAATGGAAGTGAGTGCCCGGTGTGTTTGGCAAAGAGGGTGTGATGTGTCCTGAGAGAAAGGTGCTCCTACACCCTCCTACCCATCCTCCACCCCCAAGTCTCTCTCAATTCTGGCACTTTGGATAATATTCAAAAAGTTCCCAGGACCCTTGGGGATGGGCTTGGAAGGTAGTTGAGGTTTGAGAGTGACATGATCAGTTCTGATGCTGGTGAGCTTGGGCTGAGGTTTCCTGTGTCCTAGGCTGTAGTGAGAGGTGGTTGCCCAGAGCCTCAGACCTGATGCTGGACGTGGCTGAGCCTTAGAAGACCAGCAGCTCCAAAGGGCCAGGCCAAGGGTGGAGCATTCCATGGAGCTGATGGGATTAGAAATGCCCTGTGTTGACTGTTCAGTGACAGCAGATCACATGTTGCATCAGCAGGGGACATCTGAACCCGAAGTGAAGAATGACCACAGAAGGGAGGTGGGACAGGAAGGACAATT
>NW_005356905.1:159903-182764 GCF_000412655.1 Myotis brandtii | reverse complement strand
GAAGAGTCAGCCAGGCAAAACTTTAGATTGCTAGGAATTTGCAAGGTTGCTTTAATTTGAAAATAACTAAAAAAACGAGAGAACGAGAGAGTAAGAAGACAAGCAAGGATTCACACTACTCTACCAGCTATTAGTGTTATCCATGGCATTTCTCTCTTTAAAAGGGCATTCAAAATTCAGTAATTAAAGGAGAGATTTTTATAAATAAGGGCAGCATCTAAGGAACTCAAAAATAATTGGATTATTGAATAATTTAACAAATATAAAGCTTAGTTAACAAGGGTTGATTTTAATTGTATAAATAATGCATCTGAAATGAGTTTTACAATAGGATGGCTTTTTTCTTTTTTGTACAAGACCAAACTGGCAAAATGAAAAGCAAATTTGAAAGTCATTAAGAAAATAAACCTTAAAAGTTCTCAACACGAGGAAAAAAATTTTGTAACTTTGTATGGGGACAGATGGCAAAAGGACTTACTGTGGTGATCATTCTTTCTATATATAATGTTGTATGTCAGTTTTACCTTACTTTGAAAAAATAAAAGTATTCAATTAGCCATCCAATCCTTACCAAATCTCTCAGTGTCCTAACATGTGGTCTATTCTAAAAAATTGTTTCATGTGCACTTAGGAAGAATTCATATTCTGCTGGGTTGCTCTAATAACATCAATTAAATCCATCTGGTCTAGTATGTCTTTCAAGGTTACCTTAAGACAAATGAAAATAAACACACAACCCCAAATCTATGGGAAACAGCAAAGCAGTCCTAAGAGGGAAATTCATGGAAATACAGGCCTATCTCAGGAAGCAAGAAAAATATCAAATAAAAAAAATCTAACCTTACACCTAAAGGAACTAGAAAAAGAAGAAAAAAATGGAAGTGAGTGCCCGGTGTGTTTGGCAAAGAGGGTGTGATGTGTCCTGAGAGAAAGGTGCTCCTACACCCTCCTACCCATCCTCCACCCCCAAGTCTCTCTCAATTCTGGCACTTTGGATAATATTCAAAAAGTTCCCAGGACCCTTGGGGATGGGCTTGGAAGGTAGTTGAGGTTTGAGAGTGACATGATCAGTTCTGATGCTGGTGAGCTTGGGCTGAGGTTTCCTGTGTCCTAGGCTGTAGTGAGAGGTGGTTGCCCAGAGCCTCAGACCTGATGCTGGACGTGGCTGAGCCTTAGAAGACCAGCAGCTCCAAAGGGCCAGGCCAAGGGTGGAGCATTCCATGGAGCTGATGGGATTAGAAATGCCCTGTGTTGACTGTTCAGTGACAGCAGATCACATGTTGCATCAGCAGGGGACATCTGAACCCGAAGTGAAGAATGACCACAGAAGGGAGGTGGGACAGGAAGGACAATTTCCACCTCCGTGGGGTAGAGGGTCTGAGGAGGGCATAACATTAAGAGGTTTCACTCCAGAGTCAGGACAACAATCTGTAGTCATAAACACTCGCCTCCTAAGGAAAGGAGGCAGAATTTTGAGTTAGACCTATTATTTATCCCAAGGATGCAATCAGAGGGAACTGAGCTATTTGATGATTGTTTAGCTGTACAAGGAAACATGGGTTCAAGAACTCCACTGAATTAATTCATAGAGAAATAAAGAATATTCTACCTGGCACAGCTATGTTAGGACTATGTATTTCCATCTTGCTACTAAAACAATCATGTTGGTTAAGGAGAGGGGGTAGAGCAGAGACCAGAGAGTGGACTGCAACACACCCAGTGAGGGAGGGAGGGCGCCATTGGGCCAGGACAGCCCAGCTCAGCAAAGAACAGATCCACTGAGAAGAAAGTGCTTTCCTAGCTACCCCAAATGAAAGTGTAGCATTACAAAGAGACTCTTATATCTACACTAGCAAATTTAAGTGCATTATTTGTTCAAAGGCTGCAGGCCACTGTCATTTCTGAATCACATGAGATCAGGGGAGTAGGGAAGGCAGTGAGGATCATAGGCTGCCTGGGACGGGTGGCCATGGAAATCTTTTGTAAGCACCCCAGGAAACACCATACAGTTGCCAGATTTGCTGGCACGTGGCCCCCAACTGCTGTTAATTATGTAGGAATGCAAATATGGGATTAAAGTTATTAATGTGGGGATAAGGGCACATATGTAATAACTTAATCAATAAAGAAATATAAAAAAATAAAAAATAAATGTTATTGATGTAAAAGCAGAGAGAGCTAATCCCTGGAATCTTCTGGCTCCTGGTTCCTGGGTTTACCCTCTGCAATGATGCACTTCACTAGTGTGAAAACAGTCGTATTGTGAATGCCAACATTAGACACTGTGACTAATAAGTATATACTATTCAGTAGGTGCCAGGCACTGTTATGAGGGCTTTTTACAAAATAACTCATCTCAACCTTACGCCAACCCTAGAAAGTGAGTACACTTATTATCCCCATTTCATGCATGAAGAAACTGAGGTACAGAAAGGTGAAGAAACTTGCCCAAGATCAGATAGCTAATGAGGAGCAGCCCTAGGAATCATGCAGGTAGTATGGTAAAGGAAATGGAAACATAAACCAGTCTTGGATCAGTGCAACTCACTGATACACTGCTTTTTGTAAACTGTAGGGGAAGGAGCTGTGACCATTTCCTCTCTCTCCTCCTTCCCTGCTCCTCACAGAAGGGACCCTCTCACATAAGCGGGGCTTTGTGTTTGCTCAGCAGCCTTCACCTGCAGAGGGCCACTTGGAGCTCTGGCCCCTCATTTATTTCCTGGAGGGATACCACGGAAGAGGGAGGAAGAGTTTAATATCTGTTCTCAGAAAAATACTCAACAACTCTTTCAGAACGTGCAGAAGAGAAATTTAAAATGAGAGGGGGGATGCCATTCATTTTGGTTTCTGCCATTAAAGATGTCCATCTAGATTTTAAAAAAATATTGCATAATCGAAATGAGAGGGGGGATGCCATTCATTTTGGTTTCTGCCTTTAAACATGTCAGGATCCATCTGGATTTTAAAAAAATATTGCATAATCTGTGCTTATTATTGGTGAAAGATGGAAGTAACAGCTTAATAGTTAATTGGACAATAAAGTTTACTGCACATGCCAGGAAAGGCTAACTCCTGGCAAAAGTGTAAGGAGTTGAACTGGGATCTGGGCTTCCCATCTCCCATTCCATAGTTTCACGGGATCATAAAGCATTTGAGCATGAGGAGACCTGAAAAATGTTATCAATCACCTCCTGCTCTTACAGATAAGGAAGCCGAGGCCAGAGAATGCATGTAATTTGCTTCCTTTAGAAAACCCTATTATCTGGATTCCCAGTCCTGAGCTACTCAGAACATACATATACACTACACATCCACAAACACACTCACACAGAGACATGTCCATACACTGACATATGAACAGACTCCCACATGCACACACGCACACAGATATGCACACAAACACGGACAAGAATACAAACAAGCACACACACAGACATGGATGTGCACACGGGTGTCCTGCTCCTGCAGGAAGTCATATTTTCTGCCTAAATTTCTACATAAACTGGTAGTTGATGGAAATTGATCACTCTTCCCTGAGAACATTTGTATTTTAATAAATGTCTCCAGAAAACAGAACCAAATTGAAATCCAGAATCTTAAAGGTGCCTTTTCAGGCAGAGTACCAGAGGCTGGGTGCTGCCCATGCCCTGTGGTTGCTTCTTTCGGGAGAGCTCCTGGGCCTTGGGACCATCCAGGGAAGTAAATATTCTTGAAAAGATGTTAGCCTTTCTTCTCAATCCACTTTGGTCCCAGCCCACCTTGCTAGGGTTCCACTTTCCCACAAGTGGCTCATTTAAAAAGCATTCTGCCTGGCCGGTGTGGCTCAATGGTTAAGCATCGACCTATGAACCAGGAGGTCATGGTTCGATTCCCAGTCAGGGCATATGCCCAGGTTTCAAGCTCCATTCCCAGTAGCGGGCATGCAGGAGGCAGTCGATCAATGATTCTCTCTCACCATTGATGTTTCTATCTCTCCCTCTCCCTTCCTCTCTGAAATCAATAAAAATATTTTTTTAAACAGCATTCCAGCTGGTGACCCCACTTCTTGAAGCATGTCCAAAGAAAATCATTCAAAACCCCCCAAAATAAACTTCAAAGCTAAGAAGAAAACAAAAAGTATTTTAGAAAGAACTGGGAGCTACAAAAGAATACATGTGTACTAGTATGTTACAAAGAAGTTATTCATTTTTCTCTATTTATTCCTCTTCAAGAAGACAAACTGCCTCAGAGCCATAGCTGCGGCTCTCGCCGGCCCGTTCATCTTACTGCTCAGAGGAGCCCCAGGTTTTGCCAGGTCCTCCTGCTCCCTTTGGTTCAGAGTTTAGCTGGGGGTGAGGACTGAGCCTGCCCTTGCCATCTTGAACCCTGACTCACAACGTTCATTAGAACAAAAGCTCTGGTCTGCTTTGCTGGGTTCAATATATAAGTGGTTTGTCTGACCCGCATATTGCCGCTCCCTTCACATTGCAATATCGTAATAGCTCACATTGTACATTGAGGTCGAACTTGGCTATTGATCTATTTAGACATAAATACTACAATTAATTAGAGATGGACTTGGACTAAAATATCTGACCTTTCTGGGTTCTGGAGAGTATCATTGGGATAACCTCAGATAAGAGATAAAGAGCCTGCTAAGGGCATTTTTCACCCAAAGAGATTCTCGACAACCGACTCCATGGGGCTGAACCAAGGACTTGCTTCATCAGTAATCAGTGTCTTCTATCAGTTTCAAGTGAAAACACCACGCCCTTTCACCCCAGAGAAGCTCAGGGTGGTTGTGGGACAGGCTGGTGAGGGAAAGGCTTGTTTCTTGAAATATATATGCTGAGGCGCAGAAAGCAATGCAGGGATATTTTTCACTTGGCTGTGGGCCTCCTGGAGTGTGTCACCTTCCAGTGACGGATGGCCCACTGGGTGGGAAGATGGAGCTCCACGCCATCCGGGAGCTTCATTCATATTCCAGTTATCTTAGCAGAAATCAGTAAGAGACCACAGCAAAAGTGGACATCAGGGCTTTCACAGAGGCCCCTCAGTGGGGGATGTGCTAGTGGGGGGTGTGCCTGGGTCCCCAAACTATCCAAGCACAAAGGAGCACGTGTGTGTGCTCCCCACGGGACACCCCAAGGGCTTTTCACTGCATTGAGTCAGTTCTACTGGCACACTGCAGCCAACGAGGCCCCATGTGACCCTGCCCCAGCCTCCCTCTTCCACTTCCTCTCAGTCCTCCCACCCCTAACTCACACTGTCCTGGTCCACTGGCCTGTTGCTTCTGTTTCTCCAACATGAGGAAGTCTCTCTTTCCTCAGGCTGTGCTGAGGTTGGGCAGGACCACAGAACACTCTTTGCCTGAAGGTTGCCAGGGCTGGTGCCTTCTTGTCAGCTCCATTCCCAGGCTTCAGCTCACACGTCCTCCCTGGCCACCCCCTCTGGTGTAGCCCTCCCACTCCATCCCTCTCACTTCCTGATTTTGTTCTCCTCCCAGCACTTTATTACTGAGCTACCCTGGTTTATTTGTTTCTTATTTCTTGTCTCCTTCCTTATTCTGGATGAAAGCTTGATGAAAACAGAGAACTTGACTGTTCTTTTATCACTCTATTTAGCATTTAGCTCAATAAAAAAATTTTTGAATAAAGAAAGGAATATTAGAGTTTTAAGGAGATTTCTTTAAAACATCGAGATTTCCTTCTCTAGATTCCTTCTTTCTCATTAACTTACCAGGCAGGACTGAGCTTTCAGGATCCCAGGAGTGGATTAGTTGCACTGGCTGATATGGTGATGATATGGCAAAGGCGACTGGCAATTGGGATAGAGCCGATGGCATATCTTTCCAGAGTCTCTGGAGATGCAGGCCATCTTGCTGATGCTGTGGAATCTCATCAAGCTCCTGATCCTATTCATCAGGCAGCCAAGGACCTGGGCTCTGGCTGCTCTCACTCAGACGTGGTCTTAACCCTTGTGGAGGCCCACTAGCCCAAGAAGCTTCCACTCATGCTTGTTCTTGTAACAGCAGCCAAAAAAAAAAAAAGTCTTGGCTGAGTGGCTCAACCTTCAGGAGAATTGGAGTCCAAGTCTCATTTCAGGCTGAGTCATGGTTCAGATGCTGGCTCTGCCACTTAGGTGCTTTGTGATTTCAAGCAAGTTACTTAACCTCACTAGGCCTGATATAATAGAGTTGCTGCTAGGCTTAAGCGAGAAAGTGAGAAAACAAAGTAAATAAAAAGTAGAATGACTATTTAGCAAGCTCTGTGCCTTCTTTTGCATTCTCTCGTCTTTCAGTTTCAGCTCAAATATCACCTCTTCCCTGAGGCCTTCCTTTTCTTGCTCATGCCTCTCTATCCCAACACCTGTTTGGGTTTTCAGTATCACTAATCACTAGTGGACATGACCTGGTCGGCTCATACAGTTATAGTTTATGGTCTATCCGTCCCCACTAGCATGAAAACAGGGTCCTGTCAGTCATGTTTGCTGCTATCTCCTCAGTGCCTAGAACAGTGCCTGACTCATAGTAGATGCTCAATTAATGTTTGCTGAATATGTGACTGAATGTTCCAGCTGCTTCACATTTTTTACTTCAATGAATCCTGACAATTCGGCGCAATATTTTTGCCGTTGTTTTAAAGATAGTGAAAACAAAATGGAGATAACCTAAATAACTTAATTGATACTGTTTTCTGAGTGTTCACTGCAGGTCAATGTTCACTAAGCTAAGGGATTTGCAGTGATTATGTCCTATTAAGGAAGGGAGGCAAATGAAGGAGGGATGAGGCAAAAGGACAATTAGGGCTGACCACTTCCACTCTGGGCTAGGTACTAACTTTAAATGAAAATTATTTCATAAGATGAAGTCTAAGCTTTCTTTGACCCAAAACTGTTCTGAAACCCCACTTCCACACACATGGTAATTATTTTAACTGCAGTGTAATTGGAATTGACATCACTTGCAATTGTATCAGGCTGCCAGTAACAGAAATCCACCCATAGGGCTTTAGTATACATTATGACTTTTCAGCTATTAGGATGTCTTGGGGTAGACAGTCCGGGCCTATTTAACAGCTATGTGACGTCATCAATGTCTCAGTCTTGCTCTAATTTTTGTTCTTTCCCTGTGGGCATTGGCTTCTTCTTCATGGTTTCTGCTTCATGGAGATGGTTATTGCATCAAGAGGCTGGAAAATTGAATGTTTTGCTGGGCATTTTACCTTCCAAGAAAGAAGAAAGTAGCTATTGGGTAGAAAATCATAAAAAATGATGGCTAGTCCATCAGCTGACAAGATGACCAATTGCTCTTTAATAAATATGTCAGATAATCAGTGATCAAAATAAATTATGGGGAATATAGTTAGTCTTTGGTGTTTCAAATGACCAGAGAATCAATTTGCATTGAATCCCACAAAATATATGAAGTTTTTAAAATATGTTGATGAATGGCCTTTGAATCAGACACTTCATGGAGGCAAGTTGTTAGCTGTTTTCTAAAATCTTGACTGACCCTACCCAGGATTCAGACTTACTGTATGCCATCTACAGGAGCCACCCACCTGGACCTCGCTGCCATAGTGACAACTCAACAGCAAGAGTACACCCGCAGTGGACTCCTCTCCACTCTAAGGAAGGGGTGTGGAAACTCACATCTACTGAGTGAAATGGAATGGGAAAAAGAGCAGTGGTGATTGTAAGCCACCTGGAATTTGGGGGTTGTCACTGCAAGACAATCCAGTGAAGGCTGACTGCTCTGTGTAGTCTCCTTTATTTATGAGACGTTATAAAACCTGAGGTCAGGGAGCCTATCTACCTAATTCTCCCTCGGATCTGGGTCCTAGAGTCTCACCCAGCACAGGCATTCCTCATTGTTTTGTTCAGTGTATGTGTGGATGTGTACCTTTGGCTTTCTTGAATACTAATTTGAATATTAACTTTACAAGGTCCAAATTGGTTACATCTTTGGAAACATGATGCTTCCCATACAACAACCCATGTACTGCTTAAATTCAATTTTCACACAGGACTCTGTAAAACAAAGAGGTATCACCATTTTGTAAATGAAAAAAAACTGATTCCAGAGAGATTTTTACCTCTAAGATCACACAGCTATTTAGTAGCAAAGAATGAAAGTTTTCACTTCCTGGTGCCCAGTTCAGGGTCCTTTTTCCATACTATCCTTGACCCAATCACAAAGAAGATGGAAAATAACTGTTCCTCTTCACCCAAAGTCTCTTGGTGTTAGCTTTTATCTGCTCACCATGGCCACTCTTACTGGGAGATACATAGAATCATCATCCCTCTCTTTAGGATTAAGGGGAGTGGGGTGTAGTTAACTAAAATGTCTTCTCTGTTTTATAAAGGGACCATTTGAAGACTAGAGAAGAAGAGAGAATCGCCCAAATTTAGTTCCCGTCTGGTCTTTGTAGATTTCAGGTACAAATTCTGAGCTCCCACAGAGTGAGTGAAATTTTTTGTTCTCCACAAAGGTTGTGTTCAAGAGAACAGGCTCCAGTCTGCCTCACCAATCCAAATTCTCTTAAAATTTCAATAAAGAGTAACTCTTATTTTTGGTGGTTTATTTAAGTCAAAGCTGATGTTTAAATGTCACAACTTCCAACAGCAACAAATATTTATTGATTATCTCTATGCACGAGGCATTGTGCTGGTGGGAGTTGAGTTCATTTTAAGTGCTTCCTAATTGCCCTCTGGCTGGCTGAGGTTAAAGTAATTCTTAATCAAAACCCTTGCATCTGTCTTTACTGAGGAAAATGTAAGGGCAGTGCTTCTCTACTTGGCCGCACATTGGAATCCCCTGGGGAGCTTTTAAAAATAGTGGTGTCTGAATCCCACCTCCTGTATTCTCATTTAATTGGTCTGGGATGTCACCTGGACATTGGGATTTCTTTAAAGCTTCCCTTTTAAAACAGATCCTATGTACAGACAAGGTTACAAACCACCCCCAAATTGCACTTGTAGATGCGTGATCAGAATCATTAGCTCAATGTGAGGTTCCCAAGATCCTCCTGACCCAACTCACCTGCTGGATTTCATACAGGGCAGGTGGGCAGGAAGAGACCCCATAAAGGGTGGTCAAGAGGTCCAGGCTCCAGGTCTGTCTCTGTTGCTTACTATAAAAAGTGACTTTTCTGGACTTACATGCTCTGGACCAAAGCTTTGAGAAATGAAAGAATTAGAGCAGAGCAGTGTTTTCCAAACTTTTATCATAATGACCACCTTTTAAGCCCTCTCTTCCCCAAATGGATATAATGTCTTTAAAATCTTCATCTATCAAACTCCATTAAGTGTTCATTCCCCCTCCCTCAATTACATTATATTATACTACCCAAAATTGTTGGTTTACAAAACTCTTTTTCCCTTTGAGTATTTTATAGGGACCAGTGTTTTGCAGGTTAGGATGGGAAAAAATAAGTTGTGTCCATTTCTGGTTTTTTACTTCTTACCCATTATCTTGAATAGTTGAAATATGATTATCATTACGCCGGCATGACAGCATTCCATAGGGAAGACTTGCTTCCTGGTCTGTAAAGGATCTATCCATAGTTCCTCAAAAAAAATTGTTTTTATTATGGTAACAGATTGGCCCAGTCTGACTAAAAGGAGAAGATGTTTTCCCCAGATTTTTGGATCATCTTCGTTCAGCAAGTTGCTGAAACCTTATCAAAACCCCATTTCAAGGACAGCAGGTGGGAAGTCCCATACCCTTTGGAGGCTCAGGGCCATGTCAGTGTGCATGAGTATTGCAGTCTGGGTTGCACACACTTCCTTGTGCACCTGCTTAGGTAGCTATTAGCATTCTAGGGTTATTCCTGTGATCACACAACTGGCTCCAGGGTGCATCCTGAGTGACATTTATTCACCTCAGATGAAAGGAAGTTCTTTCCTTAGAGCCAATAGAAATTTAAAGCCCTGACTGTCTTGTGCCTCAGCATGTTTAAATCTAGCTGCTTAGTCCAAATCTTTAGTTTTATTCACTGCCGTGCTTGTTCTTCTTCCTGCTAATTTTGAAGTATAAAATGACTTCCTCAAAGGCCTTCTTCGTTTGCCGGCTCATTAAATTCTAGGAAGTCATTCATTTTCTTGGCTCTTCAGAGTCATTCATTTGCATGGTCCACCACCATAAGAAAGTTGAGGAGAACATGGAACTACTTCACACAGCATTTCACTCCTGTTCATTGCTACTAAATAGGTCAAATCGGCTATGTGGGCCATGACACCATTGGTCATCTGACTTCGTGTGCCACTTGCCCTATTTTACGACAGCCATTATAAAGAGAATACTGCACACTTAAAAAATCACTTGTGGGGTGTTTTTCCTTGTTAGCTATTTGGTTCTGATGAAACTTCATATTTTTACTTTATCATTTTCAGATTGTTTATCAGTCACCTAAAGCAGTTGTTTCTTTCCCATTGGAAAATTGGAAAACCCTACCCCTTGACACCTGAACAAATTTCCTCCTTATAAATCAGGAGTTACTTTTTATCTCCGAGATTGTGAATTTATTCTTCTTCATAACATCCTATTCTTGTTTTAGAACCTCTTCTTTTTGATACAATTCTATTTTTTACCTCACTGGAAATATTAATGTAATTATTTTAAGTTCCTGTTCTAACTACTTTGTTAACCCTGTGCCCTCAGGTGTAGGTTCTTTTATTTATTGTTTTTTTCTATTCTCTTTTTGAAGACAGTGACTTTCCTCAAATGCTGATGATTCTTGGTTGTGCACCCATTTTTAATTTTTTTTCAATAGATTTCTCCACTTATCACCAGAATGGAAGCTTTAATCGTCACATTTTTCTCCCCTAGAAATCCTCCTAGTTTCTGCTCTACTGACAGTTCCCCATTGTGTTTGAATGTCTGAAGGCTTTCTTTGCAGTGTGTGCTCATTCTACCACTTTTTCCTGAGACCAAGAGTTACTTTCCCACATTCAAGAAACTTCAAGAAAAAAATTTTTCATTCAAGACTTGCTCCAGAAGTTGTCAAATTCTGTGGTCACCTTTCAGGTTTGATTTCTGCTGTGCCATTCATTCGCATTTTTTAAACAACATTTACTTATTGTAGGCCTGTTATGTGTTTTGGAATCATTCCTGGTTGACTTCCACACTAATAAGAGCTCATTAAGTCTACATTTCCTCTTCAGTGAAACTGGGAGAGTAATTTCCACTTTCTAGGGTTAATGTAAGGATATTAGTTATAAGGATATGCAAAACAACTAGCAGAGTTGTTGCCTGCCACACAGTAAATGCTCAGGAAAAAAAAAAGCACTTTATTTTTTATCCACATGTTTACCAGTTCCAGTGGTCTTCATTCCTTTATGTGCACCCAGATATCCATATGTTATGATTTTCCTTCTGACTAAAGAACATCCTTTAAAATTTCTTATAGAGACTGCCTATTTGAAATGAATTCTTTCAGTTTTTGTACATGAGAAAAAGTCTCTATTTCACCTTCATTTATGAAAGATATTACTGGGTATAGGAATCTAGAATTATCTTTTTTTTTCTTTTAGTACTAACAGATGTTAATCCACTGCTTTTGGGTCTGCATTATATCCTATACAGTGTTTGCTGTCATTCTTATTTTTGTTCCTTTGTACATAATAAGTCTTTTTTTTTTTACCACTCTGAGTGTTTTTACAATTCTGTCTTTATCACTATTTTAAACCAATTTGATTATTATGAGCTTGGAGTTGCCTTCTTTAAAATCCTTGGGTTTGAATGTCAATTTAGTTTCTTGGATCTACAGTTTTATAGTTTAAAATTTAGAAAATTTTCATCTATTATTTCTATAAATATGTTTTATCCATACTCCTCCTTTAGGGACTCCAATTACATGTATATCAGGCTCCTTGAAGCTGTCCCACAGCTCACTGAGGCTCTCTTCATATCCTTTCACTCTTTTGCCTCCCTGTGCTTTGTTTTGGATAGTTTCTATTGCTATATCCTAAAGCTCACTAATCCTTGCTTCAGCAATGTTTAGTCTCCTGTTAATTTCATACAACGGACTTATCCTGTCAGACACTGAAGTTTTCATTTCTAGAAGCTCAAATTGCATCATTTTTATATCTTCTTATGCTACACAAACTTTCCTCTATCTTTTTCAACATATGGACTATAGTTATAACAATTGCTTTAAAATTCTTGCCTACAATTTTATCATCACTTTTGAATTTTTCTATTGATTGTTTTTTATCCTTATTATGAGTCCTACTTTCCTCTTTTTTTGCATGCTAGGTAATCTCTGGTTGGGTACCAGACATTATGGATTTTATCTGATAGATACTGGATATTTTATATTCCCCTATATAATTTTGAGTTTTCCCCCCTGAGATGTAATGTAGTTACTTGGAAGCAGTTTGAAACTTTCAAGACTTGCTTTTAAGATTTGTTAAAACAGAATAATCTGTCTAGAGCTAATTTTCCCCACTACTGAGGCAACACCCTTCTGAGTACCACATCCAATGCCCCAGGTAGAACACTGTCTTGCCAATGAGAACATGAAATTATTCCTGGTCTGGTCCCTCTCAGCAGTTCTTTCTCCTGCCTTGGGTGGTCCTCTCATTTGTGTGCACCAATCAGTACTCAGCTCTAGGGAAACATTTGCAGCTCTCCAGAGCTCCCTTTTTGTGTCGCTCTCTTCTGGTGACTCTGCCCTGGGGATTATACTTGCTTTGGCTTTCCTTCATTCTCACCCTTGTCTCCTCAACTCAGAGAGACTTCCAGCTTCTGTTTGGGTTCCCCCTCTCTGCCATGGCCTGGAAGCTCTCCACACAGTAAGCTGGGGCAATCACAGGATCCATCTGGCTTGTTTCCCTTCTCTCTGGGATTGTTGGACTATGCAGCTTATTGTCCAATTTCTAAAAAATCATTGTTTCATATATTTTGTTTGTTTCATTGTTGTTTAAGGCAGTAAGATAAATCTATGTTCTATATATATCACATTTTCTTTAGCCATTCATCTGTCAGTGGACACTTAGGTTGTTTCTATTTCTTGACTACTATGAAAAATGCTGCAATGAACACAGGAGTGCAGATATCTCTTCAAGATACTGGTTTTATTTCCTTTCGTTATATACCCAGGAGTGGGATTGATGGATCATATGGTAGTTTTATTTTTAATTTCTGAGGAAACTCCATACTATTTTTCTATAATGGCTATACAAAATCATTGTTAGTCTCATTTTTTAGTTTTGTTTTAACTATGTACCCACAATGTGTTTGGCCCTATGGATTTTGAAAAGTACATGATAAAACCGAGTACTCTTTTATCTGTGTATGTACTCTTTGCTTTTATACTTCTGCACATATGTACATATTTATACTCTGCTTAATTTTTAAACCAGTAATCCTACCCAACATATTTACCTATGCTTCCTCTTGGTCTTTGCAATAGTTCTTTTTAATATTTGCATATTCTTCCATTGAGGGGATGTACCTAATTTACTTACACACGCACTAATTTTTGAGTAACTAGGTTGTTTGCAATTTTCTTTGCTGAAATAAAACAAAAATATAATAATATTTGTCTGTGTATATGTGTTGAGAAATCACCAAATTAGGTTCCTTTGCAATTTGCAACAAGGAGAAAAGCCTTAATAAGTTATAAAGTCAGAGCTCCAGTTTGTTTGCTCTATAATTTTCTTCCTTTATTTTCTTCTTCCTGTGTTCTTGAAGTAGCTACTTATAATCTATATATATACTAGTAAAATCCTAATATGCAAATAAACAGAATGGTGGAACAACCAGTCGCTATGACATGCGCTGACCACCAGGGGGCGCACACAGAACATGGTGGGCGTTGGCAGCAGGTGTCAGAGCGTGGAACATGGCAGGCATTGGCTGTGGCAGGATGGTGGAGCAGGTGAGCAGAGGCACCAGACCAAGGCAGGTCGCCAGTCTTTATCATCAGGTTGAGCCTCTGGTGGATACTGAAAATTCTTTGCTCCTGTGCACCAAGGTCCTGCCAGGTGCTTGCACCTGCTGCTGGCGCTGGCCCTGTTTGTACCTGCTGCCGGCACCTGGCGCTGGCCCCGATCACTCTGTGCCATCAGCGGGTGCGAGCAGGGCCAGTGCTGTCAGCACGGGAGTGGCAGTGGTGGGAGCGGGGCTGCCAGCAGACAAGGGACTGGGGGCAGTGGCGGAGGGGCCAGGCAGGGGAGGGGAGGATGGGCCGAGACCCACTCCTGTGCCCACTGCAGCCTCGTGGCCCACAGTTCCTTTCAAGGTGCACGAATTGTGCACTGGGCCCCTAGTATTTCATAAAATGAGAATGTCCATTCCCTACTAAGCCTAAGGTTAATTTCCTGTAAGATATCCTGGTGACCAAGAAAGAACAGTTCCAAATAGTGTCAAGACAATCTTTGATTGGGTCCCCTCCCTTTATGGCTACTAAACATTGAGGGGAAGTTCTTTCCCATCATTTCATTCTTGTAAGCATATATTTCTATTTCCCAAATCCCATGCTCTATATTTTACAAATCCCAGATGTTTTGCCTGTATTATTGAGAACATAGACACTGGGAGAACTTTAGGGGTCATCAAGTCTAACCCCTTTATTTTAAAGATGAAGAAGCTGCCTTAGCTGGTTTGGCTCAATGGATAGAGTGTCGGCCTGCAGACTGAAGGGTCCTGGGTTCGATTCCGATCAAGGGCACATGCCCAGGTTGCAGGCTCGATCCCTAGTAGTGGTCGTGCAGGAGGCAGCCTATCTATGATTCTCTCTCACCATTGATGTTTCTATCTCTCCCTCTCCCTTCCTCTCTGAAATCAATAAAAATATATTTTTTAAAAGATATTTAAAGATGAAGAAGCTGAAGCTCAGGTTTAATAATAATAACAACAATAATAATGCTCGATGCATGTGGATGCAGAGAGAGATGGGAAAAGTGACAGCATGTGTTCTCTGCTCAGGCTTTACTCGTGTTTAGGACCATTAGTCATGCTCAATGCTGATTTGTGAGCTATTGGATTTATGCTGTTGTTCGGAGCAAAGATCACTTTTTGGCATTTTGGGTCAATCTCAAGTGTCAGATCCAACATCACATATTGCTAATTGCTCTTTAATCCTTAGAGCTGGGACTCAAGGTCTTTAACACTGCCCACTAGCCAGCTATACTGACAGCCTTAAAAAAAAAAAAAAGATGAGTTTGCAAACTTTTAAAAACTTGCCTTAGATTCATTGTAAAAACATGACAAACTGGCATCAGATGCCTTCTGATATGATGCCCTCACTTGGGCATAATTCTTTTATGTAGAATTCCTGCCCAAAATGTATAACCTGAATCTAGTGATGAAGGAACATCAGACAAACCTAAATTGAGGCATAATATACAAAACGAATGACCTTTAGTCTTCAAAAATACCAATTCCAAAAAAGACAAAACATTAAAAAACTGGACTGTTTTAGATTAAGGGAGACTAAAGAGACATGAAAACTAAATGTACTGAATGATTTATGATTAGATCTTGGGTTGGAGAAGTACTATAAAGTGCATTATTGGAACAATTAATAAAATTTGAATATGGGCTAAGTTTATATAATAGTATTCTATTAATGTTAAATATCCTGGGTTTAATAATCATGCTATGATTATATAAAAGAATATTTTTCTTTTTATGTAATACACATTGAAGTACTTACCTACAAGGGGGTTTGGTGTATACAACTTACCCTCAAATAGTTAAGAGAAACAAATCTATGTGTGTGTATGTGTGCATGAGTGTGTATATATATGTGTGTAAAGGGAGGAGAATAATAAAACAGGGCAAAATGTTAATCATTGGTGAAGATATGAAAAGGGTATATAGGATTTCTTTATATTACTATAGTAACTTTTCTTTCAATTTGAAATTATCTTAAAATAAAAGTTGCCCCATACCAGTTAATAAACAAATGAATTTGACATTTAAGCACAATACAATCTATATTTGCACCCCAAAATATAAAATACTTAGATATAAATATTTTAAAATATGTATAAGAACTATGTGAGGAAAACTACAAAATTCTTTTTTTTCAATATATAAATGTTTTTTTATTGCTTAAAGTATTACAAAGAATATTACATATGTCTCCTTCCCCCCCCCCCCCCCCCCTCCAACCCCCCCCCCCCCCCCCCCCCCCCCCGCCCTTTTCCCCTTGGTTATGCTTATATGCATTATTTTAAAAAATCAAAGAACTAAATAAATAGAGAGATATTCTATGATCATCGATAGAAATACTTAATACTGTTGAGATGTCAGTGCTTCCTAACTTGATCTACAGATCCAATGCAACATCTAAGTTTGTAGATGTCCACAAACTCATTCTAAAGTTTATATGGAGATGGAAAAGACCCAGAATTGCCAACACACAGTCCATGGATTGATGATATTGATTTCAAGAATTACTATAAAGCTACAATAATCAAAATAGAGTGAGATTGCTGAAAGAACAAAAAAAAATACATCAATGGAACACAATACAGAGCCCATATATAGACAAAGGATCAAAGGCACCATAATGGAGCAGGGGTTGTCTTTTCAACAAATAGTTCTGAAACAACTGGATATCCACATTTAAAAAATGAATTGAGACTTATACCCTTCATAAAAACTAACTCAAAATGGATCGTAGACCTAAATGTAAATTACAAAACAATAAAACTTCTAGAAGTTAATATAAGACAAAACCTAGACGACCTTGGGTATGGAGATAACTTTTTAGATACAACATCAAAGGCATGATCCATGAAAGAAAATATTGATAATCTGGACTTCATTAAAATTAAAACCTTTTTCTCTGTCTTTTAAAAGACTCTGTCAAAAGAATGAGAAGACAAACCACAGACCGGGAGAAAAGGCTTACAAAAAACATAGCTGATAAAGGACTTTTCTCTAAAACACACAAATAACTCTTAAATCTTAAAATAAGAAAACTAACAATACTGATAAAAATGGCAAAAAGACTTTAACAGACATCTTGCCAAAGAAGAGATACAGATGACAAATAATCATATGAATAGATGCCCAACATGATGTGTCATAAGGAAATTACAAAATAAGACAACAATTAGATTCCACTAGACAACCATTAAAATGGCCAAAATCCGAAACACTGACAACAGCAAATACTGATACGGATGTGGGGCAACGAGAACTCTCATTCATTGCTGGTGGGAATGCAAAATAGCGTGTACACTTTGGAAGACAGTCTGTCAGTTTCTTACAAACTCTTACCATATATGGTAAGCATACTTTTACCATTTAATCCAGCTATCACGAGTCTTAGTATTTACCCAAAGGAGCTGAAAACTTAAGTCCACACAAAAGCATGTACACAGATGTTTATAGAGGCTTTATTCATAATTGTCAAAACCTGAAAACAATTGAGATGTCCTTCAGTAGGTGAATAGATAAACTGTGGTACATCCAGACTATGGAATATTATTCTGCACTAAAAAGAAATGAGCTATCAAGCCACAAAAAAAAAACACATAAAGGAAACTCAAATGTATACAAATAAGTGAAAGAAGCCAATTTGAAAAAACTGCATACTTTATGGTTCAACTATATGACATTCTGGAAAAGGTAAAAACTATGGAGACAGTAAAAAGGTCTGTGGTTGCCAGGGATTGGGGATGGGTGTGGGGTGGGGGGTGAGAGGAGATGAATAAGTGGAGCACAATTTTTAGGGCAATGAAAATATTCTATATGATATCATAATGATGGATACATGTCATTCTATAATTGTCCAAACCCATAATATGTACACCACCAAGCATGAAACCTGCTATGAACTATGGGCTTTGGATGGGTGATTGTGATGTGTCAATTCGGGTTCATCCTTTGTAATAAATTTACCACTCGGGTGCAGGATGCCATTATTAGGGGAGATTGTGCACATGTGGGGACAGGGGCATATAAGAAATCTCTGTACCTTCCACTTGATTTTGCTGTAAACCTAAAACTGCTCTAAACAATAAAGTCTATTTAAAAAATTTTTTTTAACTTGAAGCTCCTCGGGTTGAATGAGAGGATGATAAGATACATGTGTGTACATGTGGAGATCACTGACTTATGTCAATACATCAGCAAGAGCAGAAACTGGAGGGAGGTGACCCAAGAGGGAGGTTGGTCCTCATGCCTTTGGACAGATGACTGGGTAGTGGCTGATTTGCAAACAGACCCTCTCCTCTAATTTTATTTCACTAATATTTCAAATCACCTGCTGGAGTATCTACAAACCAATGGACAAAATGGCCTCTTTGTTGTACCCCCCTTTCTTTTAAAAGGGTCATGTGTAATTGACACTCTCAGTACCGTGTGTCATGTGCCAGGCACATACCAACCCATAAAAATGTCCTAAGGCATTAATTATCACAGCTCAGGAGAGCAAAGACAGCAGCCCCTGCTAATTGTCAAAATCCCCTCTGTGACTGCACGTTGCCACACACCCAGTCGGCGCTTAAGAAACAGGAATTGGCGATGAAAGTTGCTATTCTTCTTTCTTGCAGGCAACAGCAGTGATTAGGTGGGGGGACACCTCAAAGCCCCCCCTCCCCCTCTGCCTGCCCAGGCTCAAACACTCTACCAGCACTCGGATCCCAAACATTGCCCTGCAATAGTGATCAGCAATTCTGTTTGATTTAGGAAGTGCTAATCGATAACAAGTTTAATTTTGGGAACTGCACTGGCTTCATCATTTTGCATCTGGCACCCAGGACTCACACAGCCCAGCTGGAAGGAAGGGAGGCAACTGGGGGGGAGGGGGGGAGATGGAGGACGAAGGGAGGAGTGGGGGAGGGGAACACGAGAAACAAGTTCATGGAAAAAACAAAACAGAACAGAAAACCTCTTTCTTGAGTTAAAAATTATTTCAACTTTCCACGGCGAAATATCATCCGCAAGTGAAAGACATGACATAAATGCAAAGGCAAGTGAAGATAAACAAAAGGCCCCGCTCGGATGTTCCCGGTGTTATCCGTCACTGTCACGGAATTCTGTACGCATCATAACGATCCCAAGCACCCTGCCAGCTTGTCTCAGATACTATTTCTATATCTTACGGGATTTTTTTTCTCTCCAGTAAACTGCAGTTCACAACACAAGGTTTGAAGGTAATTTCCATCAAACTGCAGCTCCTGCAGGTCTGTGAGAGATGCATTATTCCTTAAATCCAACTGTAAAGCTCCTTTACCTTCAAGGGCCATTCCTTTTATACACTCTGTCAGCCAAAGGCGGCAGGAGAACAATTAGCCTGCAAGTCTATCCCTTTAAATTAATAATAAACCGCAGGGGGGTTGCACACAGAGTGTGTTCAAACTCCCTTCTGGTGGACTCGGCATCTTCCCCCCACCCCGTTCCCTATTGCCAGACACAGGATCCCAGGAGGCTGGACTGTGGGGTTTGGGGATGGAAGGGAAGACCTGGACGCAGACCCTGCCTCCTGGGCTGCATCTCTGAGCCATCCCCATGGAGGCAAATCTGAAGTTGAAAACCAGGCTGAGCTGTCCATCTAAAGCAGCTAAGGCTAAGCACTGGCCTGACACTCAGAAGGAGGTGAGGCAAAGGGATGGAAAATTGAGAGCAGGGGACCTGAGTAAGAAGTCTGAAGTTGAAAACCAGGCTGAGCTGTCCATCTAAAGAAGCTAAGCACTGGCCTGACACTCAGAAGGGGGTGAGGCAAAGGGATGGAAAATTGAGAGCAGGAGACCTGAGTAAGAATGTTCTGAACAAAAGGCCAGAGGTAGAGCTTGGTCTGATTTCCTGAGCCTCTGGGCCTCCCAGGCCCCAGGCTCATATCACAGATGCCCCTGACCACACTGAGGGGAGGGAGGCAGGCAGGAAGGGAGGGCGGGCTTTTAGGGGCCCAGGGGAAGCCAGGGTTCTGATGCCTGGAAAAGAGCAAACTAAGTTTTCTTGGCGACTTCATCGTTAATATTCGGGGGCTAGCTGACTTCTCTTTGTGAACATGAACATGGACCCATTTACATAGAGATGACTCCTTTGACAATTTTCTTGGCTTTTTGTCAAAATTAGTGATTTACTTTTTTTTTTTCTCAAAATGGAAGATTTTTAGGAGTGAAAGGAAGACATAAACAACTAGAAACAACATAGCTATCACAGCACACCCTTCAGATTGGCAACGGAGCTCTTATTCCCTGTTGGGGGGGGATATAAATTAGTTCCCCACTTGGGGAGCACCTTGGCAGTTCTCATTATGACCACTAATGTATCGAGTTTCACTAGTTTATTGAGCAGTCTCGTCTCATTGGGTTATAAACATGACAAGATTTTATTCTCTCTGACAAATGCCCCACTCTACCAGGTTGAGCCTCCTGGTCAGCTGAGGAACAGGCTTCCCTAATATCCTTTGGCCAGTTTCTCCAGTTTGGGGCTACTTTTACTTATTGGAAGAGTCTCTGTGATGTGTTTAAAACTCAGACCTGCTTGTTTCAAGTCTTCAATCTCTTATCTTATGCAGAGCTCTTTACCCGCCCCCTCTCTCAGAAGAAGCTATTGTTAGGAAGATGGGGGTCACACCTTCCCCTCTCTGGTCTTCTTCCTCTAACTCAGTGGTTCTCAACCTGTGGGTTGCAACCCCTTTGGGGGTCGAACGACCCTTTCACAGGGGTCGCCTAAGACCATCGGAAAACACATATATGATTACATATTGTTTTTGTGATTAATCACTACTCTTTAATTATGTTCAATTTGTAACAATGAAAATACACCCTGCATATCAGATATTTACACTACGATTCATAACAGTAGCAAAATTACAGTTATGAAGTAGCAATGAAAATAATTTTATGGTTGGGGGTCACCACAACATGAGGAACTGTATTAAAGGGTCACGGCATTAGGAAGGTTGAGAACCACTGCTCTAACTTAAGAGGTGGGAAGAGGAGAAAGAAAATGGCAAAGTTCCTCCACATGTTGGGTAAGGGAGAGAGGTGTTCTCTCTGTAGGCTTCTCCCTGTGGTTTTGCTGCTTCTCTGGCCCACAGCAACAAGCTGTTGATATCTCCTCCACATGGTAGAACCCTAACACTGGGCTTTCATGGGGCACTTGGATGGATTCTTTAAAGGCTTCAATGGGGACCTGTGCTGAGTAGTTGTCTAACATGGGACTTAGTCTGCCTGAACTTCTAACCTGCCTCAGTGTCTCCACAGAGCACGACCTCTACCCAGAGGTCATGGGAGTACCACAAAGATGGCTCAAGCACAGCCGCCCTCTATGGTGTTCCCTCAAATTACGTAGACCATCATGGTGTATTCGTCATGCCAAATGGTAGGGATGTCCGCAGCCTCTTCCTCAGTCCTGCCTCTTTCTCTACACCCTGGCAGTATGAGGTGCTCTGAAAGGCCAAACCCTTACCCAGTTTCCAAAACAGAGGGCCCCCAAACTGAGTTTATGTATGGGAGGGAGGGAGAGTGATCCTGCTAGATGCCCAGGAAACCTTTAACACTGACCATCTTTGGTCTTCTTTCCTTGGCTTTCAGTATTGTGGAAGAGTGAAAAGAGAGAATGTCCTTTACTTAGGAACTTGGTATTCTCTCTAAGATCCCCTCCCCTCTGCCTCTTCTTTCCTTAGGTGGATCCTGGGTGGGAGCAGTTAGAGAAAAGACCTATTTTTAGCCTTGGTGCCTCTCAATATGCCTTCCTGGGAGGTAGCTGGTCACAACTTCTATGACATCATGGTGGTTGCATGGAATGTGGGGTACTTAACATCTTTTGTCCTCAGCTTTAGGCCTTGCCCACAATTCTGATACAACAGGAAAAATGAAACAGAACATATGTGTAGCAGACCACCCATCAATTCTACTCCTAAGTTGTATCCTAGAGAAGTTCTCACAGATGTGCATGAAGAGATGGGTACAAGAATATATGTGGCAGCATTGTTTATAATAGTGAAAAGTTGGAAACAATATAATTTCATAATATATAAAATGTGGAAGCTGGTTTGGTATTTGACCAGGTATACACAGGTATACTTAGATATGCGTAGGTACCCGAAGGTGCTCTTGTTTATGGGGAATATACATGTGTGCCATTGGTGTCATCAGCAGTCCTTGTCCCCTGTCTACTTGGAGTGAAATCACACCCCATCAGTCCTCTTATGCCAGGCCCTTCTCTTTCTTCTCCATCAGCCCTTAGGTCTTATGCTTCACTCATGACTCCAGGTTTGGGTTCCTTGTACCATGGTCCAGTCATGCAGAGGAAAAACTGTCTGTATCAGCACTTCCTGGAACTCGTCAAGCTCAAATGTTCTCCATTTATGTGAACTTGGAAAAGTTCAGGATAACACTGAAAGGCCCACATTCTGTTTATTTTATGCATAGCTGTTCTCAAATAAACTAACATCATGTATAAGTTACCGAAGCCTTAATTGAATATTAAGTCTTTTAGATATGCCTTAGGAAACAAGAATTCAATCTTTTGGGAGCGGCAGTACACACTGAAAACACAATATCTGGCATCTGAAATAAGAGTAGTTTTCCTGCCCTAGCCAATTTGGCTCAGTGGATAGAGCGTTGGCCTGCAGACTGAAGAGTCCCAGGTTCGATTCTGGTCAAGGGCATATGCCCGGGTTGCAGGCTCGATCCCCAGTAGGAGGTGTGCAGGAGGCAGCTGATCAATGATTCTCTCTCATCATTGATGTTTCTATCTCTCTCTCCCTCTCCTTTCCTCTCTGAAATCAATATACTGCATATACACTTAGAGGCCCTATGCATGAAATTCATGCAAGAGTAGGCCTTCCTTCCCCCGGCTGCCGACACCAGCTTCCCTCTGGCACCCCGGACCCAGGCTTCCCTCACAGCCCCTGCTTCATCCAGAAGGTCATCCTCCATCTGGTCTAATTCGCATATTATG
>NW_005356905.1:154547-159846 GCF_000412655.1 Myotis brandtii | reverse complement strand
ATATAAAGAGTAATTTTCCCTGGATCTGCTATTTGTCCCAAGAGTGAATGGGTATAGATGGTTTAGTGATGGTAACAAACATCTTTTAAGCCTCATCAAAGATGGAAAATTCACTTAGTCTAGTTGGCATGTTTCAAATATTTAATTGATTCATGCATAATTTCACATCACTTTGCTAACATCAGGGACACGCTATGATATGCCAGGAATTGCCTGCAGTCTATGGGGTCTTTATTATTTCAAGCACTGAAAACTGCTCAGTGTGTTCAGCATAGTCTCCCCTATGGACATGCGGCCATAACATTTATACCCAGAGAGTTTGGACTAACAGGAAAAGAAATCAATTTTGCAAAGTCATGTGTACAATGATCCTGTAGGTATGAGAGTAGAACAGAGGCCCTGGCATCAGGCCTGGGTTTGAAGGCAGCACCCATCTAACTTATTAACTAAATGATTGTGGGCATGTTTCTTGTATAAAATAGAGGTAATATCATAGTTTCCACATGCATTCTTTCCCTAGGGCTGCTGTAACAAAGTACCACAAACTGGGGGAGCTTATGGACCTGAAATATATAGCTTGTTGATATATTTATTGAACACCAGAAACAATAGAGATCTATTCTCTCACAGTTCAGGAAGCCAGAAGTCCAAATCAAGGTGGCAGCAAGGTTTTATCCTCCTCAAGGCTCTGAAGTAAACGGTTCCAGGCCTCTCTCCTAGCTTTTGGTGGTTGCTGCTAACCTTTGGCATTTTTTGGCTTGTAGATGCAACACTGCAATCTCTGCCCATGACATCACAGGACCTTCCTCCATGTGTGTACCCACCGTGTCTCTATATCCCAACACCCTCTCTTTTTTCTTATAAGGACATCAGTCATTGGATTGGGACCTGCCCTATTCCAGTATGGCCTCATCTTAACTTAATTACATCTGCAAAGACCCTATATCCAAATAAGGTCATATTGACAGGTATTAGGGGTTAGGACATGAACATATCACTTTTGGGACACACAATTGAACCCACTACACCATGCCATGAACTTTTAGTTAATATTTCACGGGACAGTTCAGGGAAGCATTTAACATCATGCCTGGCTTATAGTAGGTGTTCAATAAATGCTACTTCCCAGCCACTGATAATGTGATGCTTTTAAAAAGTGCTTCTTTAACCTGTTCAGTAATCAGCATAACCATCAGGTTGTGTTTCTAAATCACAGGCATAAAACTATTATTTGACTGGAAATTTATAAATCTCTAAAGTAGTTTTTCATCTTATTTAAGCCTGTAATAGGAAAGCTACGTTAAGATTTAAAGAGATATTTGAGACTCGGCTATTCCTTCTAATGGAAGTGAAATTGCCTTCAACTTGAAAAAACAATGTGCTACAAATATTTATCACAGTGACCATCTCTGTCATGGGAACAAATCCGGCCTTTCATGTCTGTCTACTTACTGGTAAATATTGAATGGCAGTTAGTCAATGAGACCAATGGTGCTTTAAGGATAGTCACAAAAACCTAATTAAAAAGAAATCATAGAAAAAAGCATGTTTTTAAATGTTCAGAAAGGGTTAAGAAACATAGCAGAAGTATAAATATCTACTAATCACACTTGAGATTGGAAAAATATAGGGACCTTTCCTTAAAATTTCAATTGAATTAATTCAAAACCTCACCCAGAATCAGAACAGAGCAATATGCCCGAATCTTTGGCTAAATCCTTCATTGTCAAAGTGTTGAATTATTGCAAAGACCTCAAGATTTCAGAATAATGATGATACAGAGCAGTAACTTTCTATCACTGCACAGGATGTACAGAGCAATAAATCTTATTATAACATAACGTGGAGTTCTAGAAATGCTCAAAATCCTCTTGAATGCCAATTCACTAGTTGGTAAACTATAGCGTCCACAATTCACTGATAGAGAATTAAGGTGAATGGCCTCACTGTAATCACAGCAGAGGGAAGGGGGTGGGGAGTTGTTTAGCTAATTACAACCTATCTGGTCTACAACCTCTTCTGTAATATTTATTTTAATGAAATATACAAAAATTTATAAATATCTCGTCTGCCTTATAAGTGTTTCCCCCAGGACTATTTAAAGATAAAAAAAAAAAAGGAAATTTAAAATGTGCAATCTGGCAAAAACAAACAAACAAAAAAAGCCAATAAACAACCAAATAAGTGCTCTTTCAGCAGACAAACCAGCAGCTAATACACTCTTATTCCACACCCTCCAACTCATTCTTTCCTGTATCAGTCTAGTTATTCAAAGGATACCTTAAAACTGTAGGCCTGGCAGAGCCCACCATGCCCTTCCCCCCTTTTGTTACTTTATTTCTAGGCTCCTGAGCAACCTTTGTTTAGCACAACCATTTATAAAGTTTCCAAACTACCTTGTCCCTTTGCATTCTAATCGTCACCCCTGTTCCTTAGCTGTCCAGCACCAGGTAGACACACGATCAATACTACTTATCAATGCTGATGATTCCTGGCTCGAACCACTTGTCCCTTTCTCTTGCTGGGAATACCACTTCAGGATACCTTACCCAGGGGAAATTCGTTCGGCCCCTTTCCTTGCCCTTCTTTGGATATAGACCAACAAAACTCAATTTAAGACACTGGTGAGTTTACCAAGAATTCTAAGACAACGGTTTCCTGAAAGCTGAACTGTCAAAAAATCTTTGAGCAGGAAATGTGACCAATGCAAAAAAGTTCCTTTGTGTTGTCATTACCCTGAGACTCCTACCTGCATCTTTAGGGATTGAATTCAGGACTGAAAGAAAGTTCTACAGAAAAAAAATCTATGTGGGCACAAGCTTGGTGACTCTGCCTGGTGCACACCCTTCTAGGATTGCATAAGGATGACATCAACAATGACAAACAAAAGGAGAAAAAATAATTGGACCAAATCCACCCCACAAAAAAATGTGACCCTCACGGAGGCATCACCTGACTTTGGGTGTGCGGGAAGAATGAGTGTCTGCGGACAGGACTAGACATCCCAAACACCAATGCAGGTGTACCCAGCACTAGGTGGTTGGTACCTGGCTGGGAGGGGCTGGGCTTGATCAGCTGCCTCAGCTGTGGTAGGAAACTTCTCTTCCTTGAATATATGGCTTGGAATACCTCCCCCAGATATAGCCTTTCAGGTAGTCTACCCTCATACCTGAGCTGGGTAGCAAGATGATGCCAATGCTGAACCCCCAAATATCAGAAAACTGGTGAGGATTAGGAATGGTATCAGATCATGTTGAAGTCAAGCTCCTGACCAGAAAGAGTTAGTGTGAAGGATTCAGTTTTAGGAGGATCACGTGAAGACCCTGGAGTTTGCCAGTCTTGGCTGAGGGCTTGGGGCCCCCAAGGATAGAAGGACACTCTGCAATCCCATTGGTGGGAGGACCCCCTTCCTCTGTCCCACTCCATCCCGGGCTCCCTTGACTGGGTTCCAAATGAATGAGGGGACAGTCAAATATGGAAAAGTCCAGGGGATGGGAATGATGCTGAGGATGGGAACTTCTGGGCTTCTGAAATCTCCTCACGTGTACGGTCAGGAGGGTGTGCACAGCATTGAAGATTCTGTTCCCCAGTGAGAATGGTGACAGAGAGAGACAAGTGTTAGGAAACCAAAGATTGCCGCGAGTCTGTTCCTTTACAAAAGCCCAGCCAGCGGCACAGTGGGTGGGATTGTGCTCATGAGTAATTCGCAGCCAAATTCTAGACATATGAAGAAGATGCTACCCACCCACTGTCAACTGGCCATGTGTGTTGAGTTTTTGCTACAGATGAGGCGAGGAACCCTGATCAGCCAGTTAGACTCTCGATCCCAATTCTTGATTCCAAGACCTTCTTTTGTTTTTTGTTTTTTTTTCATGTCTGGTTGGCATAAATGCTTATGAAATAGATCAAAACAAATTGGTTAAGTATTTACATTGAAGCTATTCCTTTGAACCAGTTAACATGTTCCAGATAACTAAGTTTATTAACCCTGTAGGTTTGTAAATATATATGTGTTTATAAGGTTTTCTCATACCAAACAGCTAATATCTGCTTTGAATTAATATAGTATACTAATGCTTAGCCCTCCTTTGCCAAGGTTAATTGTTAATTATTCCAAGGCAAGTTATTTATGTGCTTGGAAGTGGATTTGCTGAGCCTGGGTTCTCCGTGTTATGCGTTAAAAATTTGTAAGAGGCAAATACACTTGCATAAAGGCAAATTAATTATTTAGGGAGGAAAGACTTAATCAAAGCAGTGGGCCACTACGGTAATTAGATTTCAGGAAAGAAAGCTAACAGCGGCACAATCCATGATTATTTATTGTTCTCCCTTCTCTGCACAGATCAGAATTCGATCTCCAGCCCTGAAAATACACACCGAAAGGCACATACGCCCCACATATACTGGAGAGGACCTGCCGCTCGCCCCTCTGCCCCAGCCCTCTCCATTATCGGGGCTGGAAGACGGAGCAGCAGATCACTGACAGCATCCGTAGAGCAAATCATCAGCTTGGTCATTCCTCAAGGCTCCAAAACACAGACCTTTGAACAGCGACAGCTGGAAAATCCTTAGGCATCAGATGCAGCTAATAGGGGATTCTCTGCCCGTGTTCAGGAGTCTTTGAAAACCAAACGGCATAGTCCACAGCAGGACATGTGACAAGACATTTATTTTCATCTACTTGCTGTACGGCCGTTGAAAACTAGAAATATCAAATTAGATCAAATGTTTGAAAGCAGGTTAAAATCGATCCTTTCCTTGTGTTTTGGGTTCTGCCCAAACAATGCTCTCAGCTCTCGGCCTCCGCAGCGTGAATATATATTTCATCGTAAGAGGGAAAGAAAGGCCCCCAACGGTGATAATCACCGGCACCAAACTGGAAGGCTAATTGTCAGAGGGGTTCCGCCCTCTCTGTGCGGCGGAATGGGCTTCACTGGGATGAAGGACTGAGCAGGAGCACCCCGCGTCGTTGGGAGGAACTGTTTTGTCCCCGTGCTTTCAGGATGTCTAAAATCATCCTTCGACACAGACTGGTCAGATAAAAACGATCCAGGGAGAATTTTGTCAGACAGAGGCTTTCTTGGGCAATTTTGTGCTGTTTTGTCCCTGCCAACCCTCCTTGGGGCGTGAAAAATGTGGAAGCCCACAGGACACAGAGCCCTTGTGACTTGGGCCTGGAGCGGCTTCACTTATTGGTATGACTCCCATCCGAGGGTCAGCGGCACCTTTCTTAAAGGAACTCCGGGCCCTGCCTCGCCTTTCTCTCATCGTGAATCATCACGACTTCCCGGAGAAGCAG
>NW_005356905.1:112742-154505 GCF_000412655.1 Myotis brandtii | reverse complement strand
GGGGGAGAAGGGGGGGAGGCTGAGGTTTGGGAAGGTTAAGTGACTTGCCCAAGGTTATTTAGCGAATTAGGAGGGGCCCCCTGGGACTAGAGCTCTGGGTTCTCAGGTTCTGGGGCTGCAGCCAGGAAACCCAGCCACAGAGAAGCTCTTCTGTTGCTTGGTTTTGTTGACCGACCTATTTGTGCAGCGAATAAGTAAATATTTCAGTTCTGCCCTGTCTTCCCCCTTGATGCCACACCAACATGCACGCCCAGCCATTCAGGAGCTGGGAGGGGAAAGCATAGCCCCGAGTTCTGATGAGCAAATAAACTGACTGACTTGCTGCAATGGGCTCAATGTCCTCTATTGTTTTAGGCCCTATTGCCCGGAGGTGTCACTCCTACTTCCTATGCTCACACTGAGAACTAGGCTCCTTTGCCTCATTATGGCCATTTTTAAAGGGTTGGCACAAGAACTGCTCGACTGATATGGACTTAAAAAAAAACAACTTTAAAGAAAATTTATTGTTGTCATACTGGGGAAGAATAAAGGTGGTGTGTGATTTGTGTAATGAATGTTCTACCCATCAAGGAGCTTCGGCAGGACGCACGGGATTAGCACCCAGGCACCCTACGTAAAGAAGCCGCACCTTCGTGCACAGGAGTGACTAGTGTCAAAGTAGGGGAAGGAAAGAAACCGCATCTTAAGGAACACAGTTATCTAGGAACAGAAGAATCACATGTTCAAAGTTTAAAAAGGTGAACTCATACAGAGACGCTGCGGGTGGGGGGAAGTGACCTGGCCGGAGGACAGAGGGAGAGGCATATCACAGTGTGGGAGGGAAGAAAAGAATCCCATCTCCAGGGCAAGCTCTGCCTTCTCGCTTATGTAGATGCAGGTTTGTAAGTACAATGGAAGCTTTGGTAAAATGCTCACACCTCAGGGGGCTGAGATTTTTTTTTTTTATTTTGGAATTGCAAGTGCTCCATCTAGTGGCCTGCTCCTGAAACAACAAGCTCCTGGTGTTACTGATGTCATCGTTTGGATGCAAATCACTTAGTTCTTGATTTTTTTTATTTTGTTTTAATGACTAATGCCTGCATCAGTCATAGCAAACTACTGAGAATTTAACTTCCGGCAGGCACAGTCGGCAGTGTCTTCCAAGAACTAGAAGTATCTGTAGATTGGCAATTTGAATCAAAGCATTTTTCCACTGCTGACATCGACTTCCCTGATTCGTTATTATCTAAAATTTAATTATCTTGACATTTGTTTCTGGGGTGAACAGAAAATTTACTAAACTTTATATTTAAATTCATCATGTGTTCTACTGTGAAAAATGAAGGAGAGTCAGGCATTCATTTGGCATGTAGTGACCAAACAGAAAGTGCCTGAAGGACTTTTAGTGTAATATCCCCGAAGGCCTTGCTGTGCAGAGAGAGGGGATGAGTCCGCTGACCTTCAGGACTCAGGCTGCCTGGTGTGGCAGCCTTGTGGGCTGCATTGGTCTCCAAGTGTGAGAATCTCCTTCGGACTGTATTTGAGGAAAATGTCTTCTCAATCATATAAAGATGGCACTAGATAACATTGGAATCAGGTCCAGCATCCATTTTCATTCAGTCCTATTTGGTCTTTAGAACCCCAGAAACTTGCCAATTGTCCTTTATAATCAAAGGGAGCAAGCTTCCAGCTTGTTTTCTGTGCCCATGCAACCATAGCTAGTTAGAAGTCCATATACTAGTAATTATGTTTTGTATGCTCTTTAGTTAGTCAATGGCAAGTGATACTGCTTTTCCATTAGGTGATACTATAAAATTGCCCTTTGAAATACATTTATTTAAATAGAAAGGTGTGTCAATTTAAAGAAAAGGCATTGGCTAAATAATAGTACTACAGGTATATGGATATAGGAGAAATCATGAAGCTGGACATGGATGCAGGACTATTAGAAACACATGTGAGGTCAGAACACCTAGCCCTGTTCTCTCATCTGGACCTTCCACCTGCCCTCTGTGACTACGTGAGCATGTTATTCCTTTGACCTCCATTTTCTTCACTTGTAGAATGAGGGCTTCTTTTAGCTGAGCTCAAAGACACTAATCAAACTAAAGCTTCTTAGAGCAACGTTTAAACTGGAATTATTCTTTCCCTGAATTCAGACGATGGGGAAGATCAGAAAGGAAATAGAACGTCCTAAGAAAACCTTCATGCAAGAACGAAGAGGGACACGTGGAAGACCCAAGAGTGCAGTGTGGTGGTGAATTACATCTGGCATCTGAGTTGTACTTAACCACAGGCCCCAAATTACAGTCATGTTCTCCAAAATTCTAGCTCATGCGTACTAAGGAGCCATCAAATCAAAGAACCATCAGGATATAGAATTTCTTATTATGGGGTATCAGGAAAAGGGCAATACCTGCCCCTTAAAGCCATTCAACAGGCTTTCCATGGGATATAATGCACCTTTCAGCACCCCTTCTGATGGGCTTAGTGCAGAGGGAGAGCTTGCTGGGGAGTTCCGGGTGCAAGGGGACCAGCTAAGTCTGGGTCCATGGGGTTTGGGACCTTCATAGCAGAAAAGCATGACATGTGAGTAGGGCAATGTCTGGTGCAGGCTCAGGAGGGCTCCATCTTCTCCCTTCACTGAGCTGCCAGGCTTAACTGAGCCTGGGGGTCGGCCCTATGCTCATGGTCAATCCTGATATCAGCCCTGCAATGCACATACGTTGTCCATGTTAACAGATATGAAAACTGGGCCTCACAACCAGTAAGTTCCAAGCCGGAGGTCACCTGACTTACAAATGGCTAAGTCAAATTTGAGTCTAGGTGTCTCTGTGAACGGGGAGTGCTGATGCCACTGGCAGCTGGGATGAGAGGTCTGGGCGCCACATTGGGAAACATGGCTCCCTGTCCTCTCTATGACAGACTGAGGCAGGGGGGTACGGAGAGATCAACCTTTAACCTCTCTGCAATATGACTGGTAAGGTTAATCAGTACTGATCCTGCCTGATGGTCCTTTTATCCGCCCCCCAGTCTCCAGTATTCATTCTGTGATGCTCAGAGTTATAAACTCCAATCTTTTGTCTTCTTCCTCCTTACCCACCTCTACCCATTCACACCCATCAGAATGGTAACTAGTCTTGAAGAACTGGAGCCACTCAGTTATGTGCTGACCTAACTCACAGAGAGACACACAGAGGGCTGCCCCATTCCATAAAGAGAAGAGAGGATTCCCTTCCTTTCTTCCCTGTCTCCCTCCGGAACCTACATGATGCTGCCTTCTGCAAGGGCAGATGGGCCTCCTCAGATATTTTATATGAAATACAAAAACAAGCCAGCAGCTGAGAAGAATAGCCAACTGCAAGAAAAATGCAGCTAAATTCTTGCACTCCCATGATATGATGCCCAATGTACTGGAGCGGGTACCACGTACCAGGAGCTGATAAGGTAGGAGGGGCAGAGGAAGGGGAATAGCACCTCTGCCTGCCCTTGAGACCTATTAGGGAAGATGCAAAATGGATACGACTTAGAGGGTCAAGTGTGAAGTCACTTCTTTGCATCTCAGTGTTTTTCATTTTCTTTGTAAAATGGGAATAACACCACTTGATTTGTTGGGTAGTTTTGAGGATTAAACAGAAAAGCCCATATACTTAACACGTGACCTGGTATCCTGTATAATAAATGGGTAATATGCAAATCGACCAAACGGCGGAACGACCAGTCACTATGATGTGCACTGACCACCAGGGGGCAGACGCTCAACACAGGAGCTGCTCCCTGGTGGTCAGTGTGCTCCCACAGGGGGAGTGCTGCTCAGCCACAATCCGGACTCACAGCTGGCGAGCGCAGCAGCCCACCTCTGCGACAGTGATAAGGATGTCCGACCGTGGCCTAAGCCATCGGTTGGACATCCCTTGAGGGCTCCCGGACTGCGAGAGGGTGCAGGCTGGGCTGAGGGACCCCCCACCCCCAGTTTACGAATTTCGTGCATTGGGCCTCTAGTGTAATAATAATAAACGTTACACACCAACAGCATTCTCATCACCACCACCTAGAAAATGTAAGTGTTAAGACTGTGGAAGATGTTTGGGGTGAGCTTTGAGGATTTGGGCAGGTAGAGATTTGTGAGGAGAGCAGGGTGGCATGCTAGGTGAGGGAGCTAATCTGAAAAACAGTGAGGAGGTGAGAAAGTTCCAAAGAGAAAAGGTAGCCCTAGCCAGTTTGGCTCAGTGGATAGTGTCAGCCTTCGGACTGAAGGGTCTCAGGTTTAATTCCGGTCAAGTGCACATACCTCTATTGCAAGCTCGATCCCCAGCCTTGGTTGGGGTGCATGTGGGAGGCAACCAATTAATGTGTCTCTCTCACAGCAATGTTTCTCTCTCTGTATGTCTCTCCCTCTCCCTTCTACTCTCTCTAAAAATCAATAGAAAAATATCCTCAAGGGAGGATTGAGAGAGAGAGAGAGAGAGAGAGAGAGAGAGAGAGAGAGAGAAGGTAATTTTAGGGAACTCTAAGAAATACGATTTGGCAGGAGGGCAGGTCTGTGAAGGGAGTGGTGTGCCAGGGGGGATGGAGGGCCTGAAATTCTGAGGCAAGAGTTTGTTTGAATTAATAAGCAATGGAGACCCACCATTTTTTTTTTTTGACTGGGGTAAGATAAAGTGGGCCCTTGTATAAAGGAGGACAGAGAAAGGAAAATTCAGGAGACCAGTCAGGTGGCCATTACAGCATCCAAATAACAGGTAAGCACATTGATCTGCTGTGTCCTGAGCAAGGTGACTTGGTAATGTAGACACCATTACTACCTGTTCTTTGTCCTCTGAAGTGTGACTTCTCTCCAACGGAGCAATGGGAGACCCCATCATCAGAAGCTGAACTCACGTGCCCATTGCCCAATGCTCCACACAGGAGAAAGTTAACAGAAATCCAAGTCCATTCACTCTAAGATTGTGGCTCCTAGTCCTTCTTAGAGGCAAAGTTTAGATAAGGTTTGTAGAGCACCATGGACCTTTCTCAATGCAGTGAGGATCTCAGGATAAAACCAGGTCCTGGTCTGAGGACAGCCCATCTCAGGAGATCCCATCCCCTTCTTTGGCTGGGTTGTGATGAATAAATGTGGTCTAAGACATGGCTAGTTGGACAAGTCACAAGGGGATGGAGAGGGGCTTTAGCAGAGGCCAGACCTAGAGCAGTCTCCTCTGCCAGTTGCCCACCATCCTCTCCTCTGCAAAGTTTACTGGTCTCCCCCCAGCCACAATATGGCTATGAGATAGAGCATGAATCTTTTGAGATGACCCATTACAATACTTGGGTAGATGCTTGATGATTCTTATTTGGTTCATGAGTGGAGTCGGGTAGGAAAAACCTAAAGCTAAAATATCCATCTTCACAACTATGTATTGATTGGTTTTCCCTTGGAAAGAAGTATCAGTTCTCCCATTTAGAATGTTGGGATTCTAGATCTTTAAGAAAATGACATTTTATTTTATTATTTTTTTAATGCACCTCAAAAAAAAAAGAAGCATTATATTGTACCAATATTATAGCCAGTGATTATGTCATAAATATCTGAAAGGACATAAAAAAAAAAGAAAATGACAGTCAGTGATTATCTTAAATCCCCCCTCACCCTCTTGTCCATATAACCAAATAAAAGAACTGCGAGGCCACCTGGTGTAGACATGGACAGGCCACTGGATGCAGAGCTGGAAGTAAACACTTGGGCTTCTAAGCTCTGCAGATCCTTGTGGTGCCCTCAGGGGGCTGGTCACTTCCCTTTCTAGTTCTCATCTTGTCACCTGCACGATGATGGAGTTTTACATTCTAAAACTTGGTTCCAGTCTTAGAAAAAGCAAGTGCCAGGAATAGCCTTACTGTCCATTTTAGTTCTACCCCAGTCCTTTGCCCTCACTGATAACTCAGGAGAACTCGAGGTGGAGCTGATATGGCGAATGTCCTACAATCCTTCTCACTGACTTTGCAGCAGCCCCTCAGCTTCCTGTCCATGCTATCCAGGAAACGTGGTCCCTGCTCTGAGTCCTCAACAGGCCTAAGTGACATCTACAGACTCCTCAGCTGCATTGTTTCTCCTGGTAGCAGCAGAGTGGAAGAAGTATGGGTCCCTGGCTTGTCATAGGCAGCCGGGGAGCCATGCCAACCCGCCCATGAGCAGCCTGGGCCCGGACAGAGGTATAGGCTCCTATTACACGTCTTCAGGGGTCTTGCTCTACTTCAGCAAATAAGCCTGCTTTCCAAGTACCAGACCTGAGAAGGTGCCAGGAAGATTGGGAGAGCTTCCTTTCATTTTCCTTTTTCTCTGGAGGACTCCTTACGGAGCAAGAAGATGTCACCAGCTTACCTGGATTACTCACTAGAAGAAAAACAGCTGGTGCTATTTCCTTCTTGTGCATAAATATGTTACCTGACTTGTCAAAGCCAAAATCTTCGGTCTCTTAATCCCATAACTTTGAGCCAGGGTGTGTCCTTCAAGCCAACCTCATATTGGATTTCAAGTCCAGCACGGCTTTTTCTGTGGTTCACGGAGGTCTCAGACGGGAAAGTAAGAGAGGGGCACGGGGGTTATTCACTTCAATCCCTAGAAGGAACTTTGTTGCTACCCTCTTGAGAATATCACTACTGTTTTTACATTTGGGGCCTTAATCAGATGCCCCGGTATCTTTCTTTTATTGCTTGTCCCCTTGTCATCCTTTATTGAGGCTGCCATTGCATTAGATAATTACGTTCACCCTCCCCGGCTCCCCCTTTACAAACTTTCTTGGAAGGCTGAGCTCATGACTCATCCTTCTCTGATATAAAGTGACTCTCTGAATTCATCAGGACCTGACATGGGCTGCCCCTGTCCCCATTAGGCACTGCATCATTGACTGGTTGGTTAATTTCAGGATTTGGTTTAGGGTCATAGAAATGGTTGCAAATTTTTTTGACATCAGGCTCTCTGAGCCCATCAGTCTATCCAGGATCTAGGAATAATCTCTAATATGTAGTACAGTCAGTCCTTGCAAATTCCTAGGTGAATAGAACTTGCCTGGGAATGAGCCATAAAAAGAGTTGCTGTTCCCACCTCCTTTACATAGGGCCAGGCTGCCAGGAGGCTGCTGCTCGCCCCCACTCCTTTTCCCTTTTGGGAAATGTCTGTCCCTGTTCTCTTAGCAGGAGCAACCAGTATTGGAGAGGTCCTCATCTCTCCTTTTGTCTTCCATGGAAAGCCACAAAATTCTGAAGGTTTCAGTTGAGACACCCAAGGCCCACCATGACCACTTCCTCCTTCAGCTCTGTGATTTCCCCAGCCCTTCTCATTCCACAGGTTCCCTGACTGGCTTCTCTGACATTCTTGCCTCTGCCACCACAGCCCAACCCTTCACACACTGGGGCCTCCATCACACAGGCCTCCAGGCCTACCTGCAGAAGCCACGTACCTGGCGTGGCCCTTCCCCCTCAGCCCTGCCTTGCAAGAATCTCTGGATGAGTGTGCCTGATGGGATGACAAAGTCTTATTTTTAGAGACCATGTAAGGACCAAGTTGACCCTGGACTCCAAGTTCAAATCCAGGGTGTGTTCTCTCTGAAGCAATGTTTTCAAAGGAATATATGTTGTTTATTAACATGAGGAATATAGTTCAGCTATATTATGATATCTATGGAACTGTCTACACGGCAATCCATTAGTGGGCTGAAAGCTGTCTGTAATCCAGTTTTGTACATGTGACCAACATTTCTACTGACTGAGCCAAGCCTCTGCCTTGTGCTTGCTGTAAACAAGGCTGACAGGGAGATGGGATCAGCCATGCCCATGTTACCAACAGCCATGCACCGCAGAGGATCCTGGGACTTGGAACCAGACATCTGGGTTCAACTGCTAATTGGTCCACTTTGGGCATTGCTTTCCTCTGGGAGAATGTCCTTAAGTGTCAAATGAGAATGTTTGTGAAAATGAAGTGACACAATCATTGTGAAGCTCCTAAGAGTAGATATTCAAGAAGTGTTAGTTGAATATGAATTCTAAAAATAATTAAGTGATGCCATGAACTCCAAGGGCTATTTATAGCTCATGTAACTCTAATAATTATGCTCTTTCTGGTTCCAAAACCAATCTTTCCCCCCTTCGAAGCCACACTCTCTTACCTCCAGACCAATGGTTCTCAACCTGTGGGTCGCGACCCCTTTGGTGGTTGAACGACCCTTTCACAGGGGTCGCCTAAGACCATCCTGCATATCAGATATTTACATTACAATTCATAACAGTAGCAACATTACAGTTATGAAGTAGCAACGAAAATAATTTTATGGTTGGGTCACAACATGAGGAACTGTATTTAAAGGGCCAGAAGGTTGAGAACCACTGCTCTAGACACTTCTAGTTGCTCCTTGCATAACTGAGGAGCAATGTTCCTGCTGCCTCAAACCCTTGGCTAGTGCACTGGACAGCAGAGTGGCCTCTCCCACACCCACTCGGTCACTCAGGGAGGAGACATCGGGACCGTTGCCAGTTTTAGCAAATACAAACATAGGACATCCAGTTAGATCTAGTTCCTTATGAACAACAAATAATTGCGTGGGACATTCTTATAATTAAAAATGGCTCATTGTTCATCTGAAATGCAGATTTAACCAGGAGCCATGCATTTCCTGTCACTTGTAGGCATTCAGTGCGTCTGCACCAGACGTCCTCAGAACAGGGTCATCAGAGCCACGGGATGATAAAACGGTCTCCAACCCTGCGCAGATCCAGGGTTAGTCACGGATGTTTTGGGGGCCTCATTAGGACTCCTCTGCTATTCATTTCCTCACTAGGACATGCCAACTCCCAAGGGATGCCTCTCAGCACTGATTCCCTCCTGGTCTCGCCAGCCCTCCAGCTGACCTCGGAGGAGATGGACCCAAGGTCTGTGGGGTTTCAACTGGCCTACGAGACTGGGAAGAGTGATATCTGGGCTCAGCTCTTGCCGTGCCTCTACTTACCTGTGTGATCCTGCATACACCGAGCCTTAGTTTCCCCATCTGTAAAGTGAGAGTGATGATGCCTCACCAGGCTGCTGAGCGGATTACATGGAGTGATGTGTGTCATGGGCCTCGCACCGAGTATGGCAGCTAGTAAGTGCTCCACAAACACTAACTCCCTTTCCCCATTACGCTGCACCTATAAAACCGAGGGGACAAGAACGCGCACCCTGGCCTAAAACTATCAGGAGCTTTTACAACCCTTGTCTCTCACCCAGGCTGCAAGTCAAGCAGAAACCCTGTTAATTGATTCAGCAGCCTTGACCTGCTATGCTCTTCCTCCCCGCTTGCCTTTTCTTGGTTATCAAGAAGGTCCTGCAAAGATTGCCATCAGCAAGGCCGTCCAACCTTGTTCTTGAGTGGATCACACCAGTAATTTGCTGTGATGGATAGCGTGCCTCAGACTGCCTGCCTGTAATTGTGGTGAGCGGGTGGGGCGCTGCAGCCGCTGAGCTGAGGAAATTCAGACTTGCAGGGAACGCGGCTCTGCCCCAGCCACAGTCATTCCAAAATTAGACCTTTCCTCCGCTCCATCATTACATGGGTAAGCAGTCAGAACACTTCCTGCAGGCGAACCACATATCAGAAGTGATTTATAGAAACATCCACATGTGTGTGGATGGGTGGCAGAGGGAGGGAGGGAGGGTGCCTTGGAGTTGGCCCCACACCTCACCGCTCTGACATCTCTGCTGGACCAGCAGTGGCAGCCTCAGCCGCAGCTCCAGCGATATGAGGACTGTTCCTCTACTTCAGGGACAGGGAAGGGCAACAAGCTACTGGGGAAAAGAAATGTGAGGTTCTTTTCGTTCACAGGCTCGCCAGACCATAAAGCCGCCTCTTCTTGCATGTTAACAACTCAGATGCCTGGTCCTGCCCTAATGGTACGAGTCAGTGGGTTTAGCTTGAGGCCTGGGCATCATCCTAGCTTCCTCGGTAAATGGTTCTCAAAATATGTTCTGGGGAGCTTTTAAGTTCCCGGATTGTCCGGAAGGACATCTGGTCTAATTAACATATTACACTTTTATTATCCTATATAATAAAAGGGTAATATGCAAATTGGCCCTAACAGCAGAATGACCAGAACGACTGTTCGATTGTTCACTATGAGGCACACTGACCTCCTCTTGGTTCCTTTCCCCGGCCAGCAGGCTCTGATCACCTGATGGTGAATGGGGAACAAGGGGTGGGTGGCGGGGGACATGGGGTGCACCAGGCTAAGGCCCCTGCCCTGCCAGTCACCCCCCACATAGAGGGCAACCCACGACAGGGAAGCGGCCAGTGAGCAGGCAGGAACGGTTGACCTTTTGGTCCCTTCCCCTGGACGTCAGGCTCCAATCCCCAGGCTCTGATTGCCCAATGGCAAATAGGGAACCAGGGTGGGTGGTGGCAGGGGCGGGGCCAGCAAGTGGGCGGAATGGCCGACCTCTTGGTCCCTCCCCCCAGCCAGCAGGCTCTGATAGCCCAATGGCTAATGGGGAACCGGGGGTGGGTTGCGGTGGGGGAAAGATGGCCCTGATTGCAGGCCAGGCCTAGGGACCATACCTACACACGAATTTCGTGCACTGGGCCTCTAGTTATAGATAATTATGTAGGAGGCATGTGGGTTTGAGCTCTGATACAAGGAAATGTATTGATGACTGTGCATTTCTAGACATTGTTATTTCTTTTAAGTTTTTGTTTTTTTTTAAAAAAGATGTTTGTTTGATGAGTGGAAATTATAAAATAGACACCATGCTCTAAATTTTCAATCTGGTGTTTCCTTAACTCTTGAGCCATCAAATAGGGGATGAGGTAAGATAAGCACTCAAGTTGATTTTTCCTTCTTGATGCCACTTCTAGACAAAGCAAGAAAAATTTCAAATCTCCCTTCCTCTCTCCATCACTGGCATGGAGGGGGTGTACTGAATCAGAAGCTTTTTGAGGTCCCTGTAGCCATCTCCTGGGTCAGTCGCAGGCCAGCTGTTTCCTGTGGGGACTCCACCTGGTGACAGCATGCGGGATAATTTCTAATTAGAAAATCCAGGGGCGAGGAGGGGGCTTCCTTCAGTGGTCTGGGAGTGCTAGGCTTGAGTTTATCTCAGTCAGGGCTTCTCTGAGCCCCACATTTCTCAGCGACTCTCTTGAATTTTATTTTCAATCCTGCCAAGGGCAGATTAAATGGCTACATAACTGGGAAAATGCAGAAGGCTTTGAAACAGATGGTTGGCTGTGCAGGCTCAGTGACTTGCCAGGCGCGGGATTGTGTTGCCATATGAATGGAAATCCCATCGTGGCTGGGTTTTTATTTCTGCAACCTACAGATGACAGTGGCTCCCTGGTCCTCCTGGCAGTGGGGCCTGCAGCAGTTACCTGCCATTATCCGCCTCCCATCAGCACTCAGCTACTTGCCTCTCTGGATTTTCCTGGTTCTTTTCTCTGAAAGGGAGTGTCATTCTAGACTAATTTCCTGGTGGTGTAAATGATTTAGCAGGGCTGATGAATATCAATAGAGCTGCAGATGGGTGTAAGGCTCCTAATGAATGTAATAGTCACCAGTGCCAAAAATTTTTCCAACTTGCATTTAGGATGAAAACAAGCTTGAGTGGTACCCACAAAGGTTACCTCTTTAATTATCCATCACGAATTTTAGTCAGTAGTCAGGTGTCAGCAGATTATGGCACAGTGGAGAGGCTGTGTTCATGGCCACGTGCTGAGTGTGCAGGAGCCAGGGAGCCCTGGGTTCGAATCCCAGCTCTGTCACTAACGAGCTGTGATTTTGAACAGGTTATTTAATTTCTCAAAGGTTGATTGTAAAAAGCAGAGAATAGTACTTGGCCTCGGGCATTTTTAAAATAATGAGCATGAGGAAATGTAGTGTTTCTGGCATTTGTAATTTAACAAATAAATATTAAGTATCTGCTATGTAGAAAGGGCTGCACTGAGTGCTGGGGATTGAGAGGGTCTTGGAAACTAGATGAAGGAAACAACTAGTCATTGGTCTGCCAAGCTGGGGACAGAGAGAGCCTCCCTGGGCTCAGGCAATATGGGGTGTGTTATCTGTAGAGAATTTAAAAACAATCACAAAGCTAATTGTTGATCTACTTTCTATTATCCACATGCCAATAATTCTAAACAAGGCCGGTGATAAAATACTCTTTTCCCTGTGGAGGAAAAAGGGGCCACATACTAAAACTGACAAGCTCAGGGGAGGCCTGCATGGTGGCCTTACAAACTCAGAGAGCTAAAGTAACCATATAGGATGGTCTGACATTAAAAATCCCTAACTAAAAGTGAGTCACGCACGGCGGGTCATCATGTCCTAGGTCTGTACATCCTTGACAAAGGTCAATTTTTACCTTCGCTGAGCCTGCCAATGGTCTTTTTGCATCTAAGATAACCTATATTTGGATTGTCCCCTTTATCCAGGGGACAATCTCCCAATGGAACAGGGAACCCCTCACCATTATTGTTGTTCAAATACCATCTCTATGTGCTGAACATGTTAATTGTTAGCATGTGAAAAAGTATGTGTCCCTCCATTTTACTCTTTATCCAGTCTCAGAGATTTCCCCCACTTTGCTTTCTCCCACCCCCCTCATCTAGCATCAAAGGATTTCCTATAACCTCCTTATGCACCCTCCTTTTATTCTAATAATACTGCAAAGCCGCCACTCTCCGAAGCATTTTCTCAGTCTGTTGAGATTTTACTCCTTGGCAATTGTCAGTTTGGCTCAAATGAGCTCATAAAAATTCTCTACAGGTTTGGACATTTCCTTTGTTGACATTCCCAAATATCTCTTGTTGGTCTAAGTTCTAGAGAACTATTGTAGTTACTGTTGGGTTTTAATACTATATATGTAAGCTGCATAGTATTTTATTTTTAAAATTGTTTACACAAGTTAATTTTGTGTTCTGTGTGGAAGTTAACTAATTATGCCATGGGCCTCCCCCTCCCCCAATATCTGTGCTCAACCACAGAAGTTTGTTCTAGAAAAAGTTTGCAAACATTTGAAAGAGTTGGAGCCACTGGTTCTGGTGCAGGTTTTGCTTCCAGGCCTAGTGGTACCCCCTCTTCCTGCATTTAAATAGTAGCTTGATAATAAACAATAGCCTCTCAGTGATTCTAAAAACAAAGAAGCAAAGATGCTGAATCCCACCAATCCTGTCATTTCTGTGTAACCTCTTGGAGATTTTGTATCTCAAATTTAAAACAAGGAAACTGTGAACTTCAAGGTATAATATTTGGGTTTGACAGTGCACGTCTTAATTCATTCATGAAATGTTTTACTGAATTTGCATATCTTTAAAGCTGCAATTGGCTCTTTCTTTCAAATTGTTAATTATTTGTTTTAATACTAAAGAAAGAGTAGAGAAAATAATGATTATCACTGATTATTATGTAACTAGAGGCCCAGTGCACAAAATTTGTACACAGGTAGGGTCCCTAGTGGCTGCCAGTTGCTGTCCGGGGCCTCCCTTCTCCCGGCTGCCTGCTGCCGCCCCCTGCAGGGACGTCCCTTCAATACTAAAACTGACAAGCTCAGGGGAGGCCTGCATAGTGGCCTTACAAACTCAGAGAGCTAAAGTAACCACATAGGATGGTCTGATATTAAAAATCCCTAACTAAAAGTGAGTCACGCACGGCGGGTCGTCATGTCCTAGGTCTGCACATCCTTGACAAAGGTCAATTTTTACATTCGCTGAGCCTGTCTATGGTCTTTTTGCATCTAAGATAACCTACATTTGGATTGTCCCCTTTATCCAGGGGATAATCTCCCAATGGAACAGGGAACCCCCCACCATTATGTTGTTGTTCAAATACCATCTCTATGTGCTGAACATGCTAATTGTTAGCATGTGAAAGAAGTATGTGTCCCTCCATTTTACTCTTTATCCAGTCTCAGAGATTTCCCCCACTTTGCTTTCTCCCACCCCCCTCATCTAGCATCAAAGGATTTCCTATAACCTCCTTATGCACCCTCCTTTTATTCTAATAATACTGCAAAACCACCACTCTCCGAAGCATTTTCTCAGTCTGTTGAGATTTTACTCCTTGGCAATTGTCAGTTTGGCTCAAATGAGCTCATAAAAATTCTCTACAGGTTTGGACATTTCCTTTGTTGACATTCCCAAATATCTCTTGTTGGTCTAAGTTCTAGAGAACTATTGTAGTTACTGTTGGGTTTTAATACTATATATGTAAGCTGCATAGTATTTTATTTTTAAAATTGTTTACACAAGTTAATTTTGTGTTCTGTGTGGAAGTTAACTAATTATGCCATGGGCCTCCCCCTCCCCCAATATCTGTGCTCAACCACAGAAGTTTGTTCTAGAAAAAGTTTGCAAACATTTGAAAGAGTTGGAGCCACTGGTTCTGGTGCAGGTTTTGCTTCCAGGCCTAGTGGTACCCCCTCTTCCTGCATTTAAATAGTAGCTTGATAATAAACAATAGCCTCTCAGTGATTCTAAAAACAAAGAAGCAAAGATGCTGAATCCCACCAATCCTGTCATTTCTGTGTAACCTCTTGGAGATTTTGTATCTCAAATTTAAAACAAACTGTGAACTTCAAGGTATAATATTTGGGTTTGACAGTGCACGTCTTAATTCATTCATGAAATGTTTTACTGAATTTGCATATCTTTAAAGCTGCAATTGGCTCTTTCTTTCAAATTGTTAATTATTTGTTTTAATACTAAAGAAAGAGTAGAGAAAATAATGATTATCACTGATTATTATGTAACTAGAGGCCCAGTGCACAAAATTTGTACACAGGTAGGGTCCCTAGTGGCTGCCAGTTGCTGTCCGGGGCCTCCCTTCTCCCGGCTGCCTGCTGCCGCCCCCTGCAGGGACGTCCCTTCACACCCGCCTTGGCCTGGCGCCACCCACTCACCTGCTCCACCATCCTGCTGCAGTCCCACTATCATCGGGGCCCATCGGGGCCACAGGGCCTCCACCGCCAGCACTGCATCACCAATGCCCACCATGCTCCATGCTGCCCCCTAGTGGTCAGCACACATCTAACTCCTGGTTGGTGGAACTCCCGCCTGTTTCGCTGAGCCTGTCTATGGTCTTTTTGCATCTAAGATAACCTACATTTGGATTGTCCCCTTTATCCAGGGGATAATCTCCCAATGGAACAGGGAACCCCCCACCATTATGTTGTTGTTCAAATACCATCTCTATGTGCTGAACATGCTAATTGTTAGCATGTGAAAGAAGTATGTGTCCCTCCATTTTACTCTTTATCCAGTCTCAGAGATTTCCCCCACTTTGCTTTCTCCCACCCCCCTCATCTAGCATCAAAGGATTTCCTATAACCTCCTTATGCACCCTCCTTTTATTCTAATAATACTGCAAAACCACCACTCTCCGAAGCATTTTCTCAGTCTGTTGAGATTTTACTTCTTGGCAATTGTCAGTTTGGCTCAAATGAGCTCATAAAAATTCTCTACAGGTTTGGACATTTCCTTTGTTGACATTCCCAAATATCTCTTGTTGGTCTAAGTTCTAGAGAACTATTGTAGTTACTGTTGGGTTTTAATACTATATATGTAAGCTGCATAGTATTTTATTTTTAAAATTGTTTACACAAGTTAATTTTGTGTTCTGTGTGGAAGTTAACTAATTATGCCATGGGCCTCCCCCTCCCCCAATATCTGTGCTCAACCACAGAAGTTTGTTCTAGAAAAAGTTTGCAAACATTTGAAAGAGTTGGAGCCACTGGTTCTGGTGCAGGTTTTGCTTCCAGGCCGAGTGGTACCCCCTCTTCTTGCATTTAAATAGTAGCTTGATAATAAACAATAGCCTCTCAGTGATTCTAAAAACAAAGAAGCAAAGATGCTGAATCCCACCAATCCTGTCATTTCTGTGTAACCTCTTGGAGATTTTGTATCTCAAATTTAAAACAAGGAAACTGTGAACTTCAAGGTATAATATTTGGGTTTGACAGTGCACGTCTTAATTCATTCATGAAATGTTTTACTGAATTTGCATATCTTTAAAGCTGCAATTGGCTCTTTCTTTCAAATTGTTAATTATTTGTTTTAATACTAAAGAAAGAGTAGAGAAAATAATGATTATCACTGATTATTATGTAACTAGAGGCCCAGTGCACAAAATTTGTACACAGGTAGGGTCCCTAGTGGCTGCCAGTTGCTGTCCGGGGCCTCCCTTCTCCCGGCTGCCTGCTGCCGCCCCCTGCAGGGACGTCCCTTCACACCCGCCTTGGCCTGGCGCCACCCACTCACCTGCTCCACCATCCTGCTGCAGTCCCACTATCATCGGGGCCCATCGGGGCCACAGGGCCTCCACCGCCAGCACTGCATCACCGATGCCCACCATGCTCCATGCTGCCCCCTAGTGGTCAGCACACATCTAACTCCTGGTTGGTGGAACTCCCGCCTGTGGGAACAATTTGCATATTAGCCTTTTATTGTATAGGATAATTACTGGAAATAATTGTACCATATAGAGAAGGGAGTGTTAAAATATGATCCACTCCAGATGTCAAGTGTGTGAGGTAGGTCACTATAATGAATTGCACAGTATGTTTTTAAAATTGTAATTGATATAAATGGTGGCCCTTCCTCTTCTCTCATGACACTCCTCTAAGATAGTTCATAATGGAAGAGCTGGGTTCCATGGTCTTTCTGAATGATGATCTGATTCTGTGGCTTTAAACAATAGTAGTAACTGCTTTTATGGGACCCTTCATATATGTCAGGCCTGAAGCTGGCATTTCACAGATATTATTTAGTACTCTCAACAGTACAGGGAGATAGGTATTATTATTATTCCACTTTAATCGATAAAGAAACTGAGGCTTGGAGAATTTTGCTCCAAGTCACACAGCTAGCGAGTGACAGAGCAGGGGCTGACACTGCGCATTTATTACCTGGCTCAAAAGCTTATTCTCTTAACCACCATGCCATCAAAAGACGGGGACACTGATGCTGACATTCAATTCCTGACTAGATTACAGGAGAGGCTTAAGGCCAGTGAGATTCTAGACTTTGCTTGTCTAAACAACCTTGCAGTTAATTAGATAAGACACTGACGCTCCCAAATCAAATCAGTCTCAGAGCTAAAATGCAGCAAAGGAATCAGGGAGAATTTCATTCACAGGGAATGAAGATGCAGCCCTGAGGAATTATTGCACTGATAACCACACAGTTACTCCTGGATCAGAAACCAGATCTCTGTCCACCTACACCACGCTACCCCAAGCCTAAATTATACACTATTAGATGATTTTTCCCTTTCCGATTCTCCCACTCTCTCACTTCCATGGGTTTTGGCTTGGAAAGGGGAGATCCTGATTGTATGAAGCTTTAGGCTGGAGGCAGCAGGCTGATAATATCACTGATAGAGGAGAGACGTGTGTGGACAGAGTTAGTGCAGGTGCCTTGGCTGGGATGACTTTGGACATCTACTATGTTCCTAGGCCTATAATATTCAACTTCCCAGGCACCGCCTAATATTGATGGTGACAACCCGTTTAGACCTGAAGAAAGCCTCAGCTTTCATTGTAGAACCATGGGAGGGGTTTATGTAGGACAATGCTATACAGAAACCCCTCCCCGATGCTCTTTCTTCTCCTCTTGAGTTGTTCTGTCCTGAAAGTTAATCAAACAAGCAATGGGTCCGTGCTGCCTGTCACTACTCGAGCCAATTAAAGCAGAGACAGGGTTGAATCATATATGAGTGTTTATTCCAATATTGCTGGCAGTATGGGAGAGCAGCAGGTTATCCACAAAATCTGCTCTGCAGCCCACCATAAGCCAGCTGCTTATATAGGTAGAAGTACAACGGGGAAGTAGGCATAGGGCAGTTTACAGATACGCAAAAGGCCTAGGGGTCTTCCAAGGACTTAATAATATGCAAGGGCTGAGGTTACCTGGGGAAATAGCCAAAGGGAGTGCCAAAATTCATAGGTAAGCAGGCTGGAGATTTGCAAAGGCCTGCAGGTATGCAAAAAGGACTGGGATCTTCAAAGGGCTGGCAATTCTGGTTTCTGTAACAAATCTTTGTTAATCTTTCCATGATAACAGGCATCTCCAAATGGGGAAGAAGGCCTGCATCTCCAGTTAGCTCCAGCCAGGGCAGAATGTGCCTTCTTTAATCAGAATAAAACAATCAAGCTTAACAGAGCATGACTAATATTTCTTACAATACTAGCTGGTTCCCTAACTATTTCTTGAAAACAATGGGTCAAAACCTCCAGCAGAACACTAATGCCAGGAGATGCTATGATAATTGGTAAATACCTCGAATGATGCCCTGTAATGATTTGTAGAGTGAATCATCAATTCCTCTGTTTCTGCCCCCTTTCAAAAGGTTTTGTAACTTTATAATGACTCAGTTCATCTGCCTGGCGTTAGAGAATTTGCATTATTTGCCCACAAGTCTGTTTCTCCACGTAGAAAATGTAAGCCCCTAGTTTAATCATTCTAGCAGTATAATGCATATGACTGTTACTCAGTGCATGTTCCCAAGCTTCAGTCTAGATGTTCTGACCCAATAGATCTGGGTCCTTCAATCCGCATTTTCAGTGAAGGTTTGTTGCAGATATTCTATAGGTTCCCCTTTAAGATGTTCAGAAGCAATGACATACGTTCTACAATTCTTCCCTGATCCTTGTGAATAACTGGCCCTTGGTAAGTTATCTGCTGATTGAAAATGAAGGCACTTCTATTCTCCTGCTGAGATACACTATTTGGAAACTTTTGTGACTACTTCAGGCTCGGCTCATTTTAATGACCACTGGTATTGATTCTTAATGGTGTCATTCTCAGACATTGTTCATACTTTCGTGTGTTTTTATAAGAGTCCAAAAGTTGTGTATAAAAGGAGAAGATGCTTTATCAGCAATCTGGTTTAGAAAAGCATCAGCAACATTTCATAACATTTCACATTAACTGTCAGGAAATAGGTTGAAAGGCAAACTAAGAAATAATAATCCATTTGCAGGTACTTATAACAACAACAAAAAAAGATACAGTTTAAAAGAAAACATTGGGTTTCCCTTTCCTGATAATATAGAGACCTTTTAATATTAAGTTGCACTTTAAAAAAAATTGTTAATTAGAGAGATTCATAGAACCTAAATTCCAAGGAAACCCAATAGTCACTTTTGCAATAATGAGACCTCCCAAGCATAATATTGGTGGCAGAAATTGAAATGTGATGGAGCCTAAGAAATGTAGGCTATCCTCTTAAAATATAAAATAAAATCCCAGGGTTCTTCTGCCAGCTTTTGTGACAGTCATTATTTTTACACTTACACCAAAATTTTAAAAGATGAGGAAAACAATAGGATGCATATGTTTCTCTAACATCTGTCAACTGTTTGAGACCAAAAAAAAAATTAACAGAGGACTTGATGATTTGCTCTACAAGTCATTACAGGGCATCATTCAAGGTATTTACCAATTATTATAGCGTCTCCTGGCATTAGTGTTCTGCTGGAGGTTTTTACCCATTGTCTTCAAGAAATGCCATTTGGAAATCCATTTCCAATATACAACTTCATAGTCAAATTACTATACAGTTCCCAACTGAGCCAATGGAAGTTCGGTGAGCAAACACAAACTTATTCCCCCTTTTACAAATATTTAATCTAAAAGCCAAGGCAAACCACTCTAAAACAACCATCTGTGTGGTTCTCATTTCAAAATAAGGATAATTTAAAATTTTAAACAGTGCCTTCCTTACTATGGTCTTCCATGGCTTGTCTACAGTTCTGTGAACTTTGCCCCTAAATTCATTAGAGGTGCTGCTGTCCCCTGAAATGTCGGAGGAATGTGTGCTTGTCATCTCCTAGACTCTGTCTCAATTTGTTTTGCCCAAAGTCTGATTAGGACTTATCACAGGTCTTGAAAAGAAACACTCTAACTCAAACTCTAATCCCAAGGAAAAAGAGCAGAAAATAGGTTACACTTAAATTTTCCTTGATGTTAAAGAATATTCTGAAAAGAAGCTGGTTTCAAAATAGAGCAACTAGTGAATATCCAAAATGTCAACAGATTTTCCTTTTTCTGAACAAACCTCAGGGGAACAAATGTAGAAGAAAAATAAACTTCAAGACATAATCACTGTGGTCCTCAATTTCTCTGGATCAGATCTTACAGAGTGGGGAAAAAGCATTAGCTAATTTTTTCCCCCCCCAAAATAATGATGGGTGTGAAAATCTTTGTCACCTATGCTTTTAAGAAAAAAATTAAATGGAACATTGAAATAAAAGGCGGCATTATCTTATGTTTACATTTCATGATGACTTGTTATTCAATTTACTTGAATTTACAAACAAAACAGCCCTTTGACCATTCATTCATCTAAATCAATGAATTGTTCCTACCCTAGATGACCCCAAATTAAGTGATTCCAAAAGACTGGTGCTTTTTAAAAATTCAGGCTTTAAAACTGAGTCACAGACAGATGAGATATTTCTCTCTTCCTGTAAGCGGTTTAATCTAAACTTGCTCTTCTCTGGTGTTTTTAGATAAGAACAGTGCTACAGGCTTTGCTCAGACACACCTGTAGACTCTACCTGTGTGGAAAGTTCCGGGACCTGGCCTGATAGCAGTATTGCAGGCTGAGAGGCAGGGATTTGTTTCAGGCCTGCCACTGGACCTGCATGGTTTTGTTTAAGTCATTTAACTTCATGCAGCCTCATTGAGGACCTACAGTGTGCCAAGCAAAATTCTACGCGTTTTGTATCCACCACACTGTTGGAAAATAGGTAGTCCTTTTTTTAAAAAAAAAAACAACAAAAAACAACCTCTATGCATTTCAATGTAGAGCAGTGGTTCTCAACCTTCCTAATGCCGCGACCCTTTAATACAGTTCCTCATGTTGTGGTGACCCCCAACCATAAAATTATTTTCGTTGCTACTTCATAACTGTAATTTTGCTACGGTTATGAATCGTAATGTAAATATCTGATATGCAGGATGTATTTTCATTGTTATAAATTGAACATAATTAAAGCATAGTGATTAATCACAAAAACAATATGTAATTATATATGTGTTTTCCGGTGGTCTTAGGCGACCCCTGTGAAAGGGTCGTTTGACCCCCAAAGGGGTCGCAACCCACAGGTTGAGAACCGCTGATGTAGAGTGTCCCAGAAGTCTTAATTGCTTTTGTATATACTACTTGGCTCAACCAACATAGAAATCATAGTTATATTATGGTTCTATACCATTCATACATCAACTTAATAAGATTGCAAGTGTCAAGGATCAAGGTAAATCTTTGAAGTGACTTATAAAGAAAATCTCCTCTTAGAAATATTCATTGTAACATGCTATAAGCACACGGAATACCCAGACATGCTAATTTCACTTATCTGAAGGAATATGAGTCACATAAAGGGCACAGGTCACCCAGAAGGGACAATCTAATCTTCCTGGTGATAGAGAAGTTGAATAACTGAGGTTGGAACATCCTGGGAAAGGGACACTGATAATAAAGTAGTACCCAGTGGTTTACATTTCAATTTCAGTGAATGCTGGTTCCATCTCAGTACAGAATACCAACTTGCAAAGGCTTGCCTATATTCCATGTAAAATTTGATGAACTGAATTTGCTAAAGTCTAAAAGATTTCATCCTTTTGTGACCTCTCTGGCACCTGTACCTCTATCCACTTAAAACATGTGCTTGGGGCAATCAGCACAAATCTGGATAATACAAAATAACCCTGCACATTTAAGGTATTTGTGGTAGCTACCATACTGTAATGGGAACATTTTGATCATTTAAAAGTAAACTAAATAACAAGTTATAATGAATTATAATCACATACGATAATTATCAACCAAAATGTTTTAGTCATGAATAAAAATGTGCATATAGTATATTACAAAATTTGAAAGTTTCCCCCAAATTGTGATTACCTTTTATATTAAAAACAAAACAAAACAAACAGCCCAGCCAGCATGGCTCAGTGGTTGAGCATCGACCTATGAACCAGAAGGTCAGGGTTCTATTCCCGGTCAGGGCACATGCTTGGATTGTGTGGCGTGTGCAGGAGGCAGCCGATCAATGATTCTCTCTCATCATTGATGTTTCTATCTCTCTCTCCCTCTTCGTTCCTCTCTGAAATCAATAAAAATAAAATAAAACCCCCAAACAAACAAAAACTAAAGATTATAGAGCTCAACTTTTTAGTCATGAAATGATGTGACATTTTATAGTTAGAGAAGGCATTTTTAAATCATCAGTGTTAATTTAGTTTCAAAACTTTATTAAGCAAAAAGCAGTGCACACATACAGGAGCACATATGTACCCTCCCTCCTAAGTAAAAAAACATTAGCTACCCAGCTCTGAAGCTGTAGTACAATGAAAAAGAAAATGGTTAGAGTTGTTGGTATTCTTCCCATAACTTTTAAACATTGGAAAATATGAAGAACACATTTTCTAACCTGTCAGTTCAGATTTCAGCAATGATGGGGTATGAAAGGAAAGGTGTTAAGGTAGAATTGGGTTCTTTTCTGATGACCCAATATAGCTGTGTCTCCACCTTCTTCAGTCTAGCAGACATGCCACCTTGTGGAGATACACTATGAAAGGAATGAAAATGAATAGAGTGTTTTCATATTCCCTTTCTCTGGGCTCCACCTATATAATTTATTGACCATCCATACACCAACTACTCATAGGAAAATATCCATTTGCAAATAGGCAAATGTGTCCTACCAGACAGAGGGAGTGAGCCCATGTACTTACTCAAAATGGGCAGACACAGAGAAAGCTTTGTGTAGAATTCTCGTATCAGACCAGTAAGGTGTGTAGTTTGAGAAATCTAAGGACGCGCACTTACTTCATGACAGCCATGGCTAATGTTGCATGCCAACCGCTTTGTGTAGAATTCTCGTATCAGACCAGTAAGGTGTTGAGTGACTCTAACACCTTTGTACTAAACCTCCTGGTTCATAGGTCGCTGCTCAACAACTGAGCCACACTGGCTGGGCCATACTATTCTTTTAAACTACTTTTGTTAGAATCTTGGAGTTTTTCAAACAGGCTTATTGAGAGACAGCTAAGTAAAGGGCTTGATGCCTTTTAACTAAATGAAGTCAAGGTCTCTTGTAAAGAATGAAGTTAGAGAGCCCACAGAGCTAGTGTGCACATCACAAGTTGAGGTGAGTGAACATGATTTCCAGCAAGAAATCTTCTATCAAATTCAATTTCCTTTTGCAACCTTATAGTGAGTAAATACAATTTCCATTCCAAGCAAGCATGTCTCTGAGATTAGGGATGTAGTCCATAGAAAATAACAAGAAAGCTTAAAGTCAGTATTTCTCCAAGGAAATTCTTGCAAACTACTCAGAGAATGATTTAATGATAACAAGATATAAAATAAATATAAACATGGCGGGGGAAACCTTCACCCCAACCTTGCTGCTTATATTCTTAGTGTGTTTAAAGTAAACATCTTCTATCTTCCAGCCATTATATTTTAAGATGTTCTGGCTAACTCAGTGTTCTGTCCAAGCCCAGTGCCAATATTCTTCAAAGCTCTTCATTAAACTGATCGCCGAAGCTTGTGATCCTCTGGCTTCGGTCACAACTGCAGCCAAGGCTGAATCAAATAAATATCAGAGAAGGTCTAACGTTCTATTTCCACTGGTCCTTAGTGTCATCCGCTGCTTTCAGCTGGGTGCTGATTGCCTTGGAACAAGTGATGGTGCCTAAAGAGAAAACCAAGGCATTTTCTCTGATTTGTTCAAAAGTCCAAGCCTCAAAGGAAAATTGAAAGAATGTTTGTGCAGAAACAATAGGAGAGGTTTGTGAGAACGCTCCATTATATATAAGAGAATGCTTGCTGGTCAGGGATTGGAAAAGATTCCCTATAGCAGAGGGAGTGGCAGTGAGGAGCCAATACTGGGGACCTCAAGGAAGGGGGGACCCCCACAAACACAAACACAGTGGAATGGAAGAAACCCATCCCTCTTTCTAGGAAGAGCGTGGGGGAGAGGTAAGAGCCCAGGGTAGGATACCAGTTATATCAAATTAGGGCCTACCCGAATGACCTCATTTTATTTATTTATTTACTAGAGGCCCGGTGTGTGAATTTGTGCATGGGTGAGGTCCCTCTGGGTGGCCTGCAGGGATCAGGCTGAAACCCACAGTCCAATGCTGCCTGCAGCTCCTACCTGCCTTTCCTGCTCATCTGGGCTCCACTGTGCCGGTCGCGGGCTGGCGCCCAATCAGTCCTGATTGGGAGAGGCTCTCGCTGCCACAGCAGCACTCGCCAGCCATGAGCCCTGAGTCTGGTGCCCTCCCAAGGGGAGTGGCCTGCGGGATCGAGCTGAAACCGCCTCTCTGACATCCCCCGAGGGGTCCCAGATTGCAAGAGGGCTCAGGCCAGGCTGAGGGACCCCACCGGTGCATAACTGGGCTGGGGAGGGACCAAAGGAGGGCTCCAGGGTGTGTCTGGCCCATCTCACTCAGTCCCAATCAGCTGGACCCCAGCAGCAAGCTAACCTACTGTTTGAGTCGGAGCATCTGCCACCTGGTGGTCAGTGCACATCATAGTGACTGGTCGACCAGACTCTCTGCTCCCTGGTGGTCAGTGCACGTCATAGCCAGCAGTTGAGCAGCCTTAGCATATCATTAGCATATTACACTTTGATTGGTTGTTCAGTGTTCTGCCATTCGGTCTATTTGCATGTTACCCTTTTATTATATAGGATTAATTCATTTATTTATTATAATTCTAAAAAACCTTTAATTGCAGTTGACGCACAATCATTATATTAATTTCAGGTATCCAACATAGTGATTAGACATTTACATGGTTTACAAAGTGATCACTCAGTTAAGTCTAGTATCCACCTGACACCATATATAGTTATTACAATATCATTGACCATATTTCCTATTCTGTATTTTACATCCCTGTGACTATTTTTATAACTGCCAATTTGTATTTCTTATTCCCTTCATCTTGTCCCTTCTTTAAAGTTAATTATCTCTTTACACACTCTATCTCCGAATATGGTTACATTCTGAGGTGCTAGGGGTTAGGACTTCGACATAAGAACTTATGGGGGACACAGTTCAGCCCGGAACAGCTGCCTTCTGGTCACTCAAATTGCAGCCAAAGTGATCTCTCCTCTCTGTGCTGATTGTCCCTACTGCACGGAACGCTTGGCAGTGACTGGACTTCTACCTGTGTTCCCGGACTGGGCATGGTCACTGCTTGACATGATAAGAACTTATTAGAGTAGAAGCTGCTTCATGGACCCCCCACTTACAAATTCTGCAGATGAGTGGCCACTCACACCCTCTGTAAGCCTCCTCTCTCCCCCTCCCCCACTTCTGAGGGTCAACCCAGCTTGGGCCCTTCTCTACAACTGCTGGGCCTCTACTCTGACTAGCTGAGCTGTAAGTTCACCAAGAATCAGTTGTGCGTATGCTGTGTTGAGGTTAATATATAATTACACAATTTCGCAAAATATTATGGGAAGCAATGAAATATGAGTGCAAAGGGAAGGCACTGTTTATACAAAGATGAAGATGGCTGCTTTGGAAAGGCTTGCCCAACGGCAGCTCCTAATCATGCTGTTAAATTAGGCGTGAGTGAGACAACTGTAAAAGTCGGGCGAAATCACAGTCCCAGCCCGGGGGCCTCTGCTCTCAGATTACTCTCCGGGTGTTTTAAGTTCTTGGTCCACTATAATGAAGCCATAACTTTAAAGAAACCATAGACTGAGAACGGTAACGGATGTACTAGAAATGTGGTTTGTGAATGGCAACTCCAGCATCAGGCCCAGATTCAAAGAAAAGACCTTTGCCCTCCTATATCCAATGGTTCCTGAATGAATACACTCTACATTTTAAGTTAAAAGAAAATGTTTATGGAATGTATGTATCTGTTGTTGTTTTTAATCACCGATCTAACTCCTCATCCCTTTTAGCTTATTTGAGAAGGACCCTCCTGAATAGGCTGCCAATAGGCTGCCATGTCAGTGAGGACTGTACTGAGGTGTGGTTTTCATTAACAAAGAGCTGCTTGTCGGAGTTGCTAAACTCTGGGGCAGCAGCTGACAGTCCTGAGGCTTGAGGAATAATAATGCTTCCCTCTAAACAAAGAGCTCAGGGCAATTGCCTCAGAGGCAAAGTCCTAAGCAGAAACACCGTCTGGACAGTGGCTGCAGTTGTCATGACAGCCCGGCCACCTGGTCACCCCGTTGGCCTGGAGGGGAACATATGCCCTGGGACACCCCTTGGCCATCCCTACACCCACAGGTCAGTCCACTCTGCAGGGTCTGATCTAATGTTCATGGAAAGCCTGCTCACACCAGGCAATTCCACTTTGAGAAGGTTTTACAATCTTTCCCAGATTCAGTCCCTTCCACACTTTATCAATATGCTCCTCACAGCCCCCTAGGAAATGAAACATTTCACAATTACCCACAACAGAAGGGACCTAATCCCCACTCAACCATCTGCTTTAAGAGACCAGGTGTCCCACAGAACGCACCTGAGTGTTTTTTGTTACTGTGCACATTAAAGAAATCAAAACCAAGGACTACTGAATAGAGTTAGAAGCAGAGATAGCAATTCCTCCAGATTTTCAGATCAACTAAAACATAGCCAGGTGCAGAAAATCTCGATGGGAAATGCATTCTTTTTTTTCCAAAATTTTTTTGTTGGTCTCAGAGAGAGGAAAGGAGAGGGAGGGAGGGAGGGAGGGGAGAGAGAGAGAGAGAGAGAGAGAGAGAGAGAGAGAGAATCATCAATCAGCTGCTTCCTGCACACCCCAAACTAGGGATCAAGCCCACAACCCAGGCATGTGCCCTGACCTGGAATTGAACCATGACCTCCTGGTTTATAGGTCCACACTCAACCACTGAGCCACGCTGACCTGGTGGGAAATGCATTTTTTATTGTGTAACTCATACACCCGGTTGGGTTAGGGCAGAATGTTACAGGGTGAACATGCTGCAGGGAGGAAAAGGTGTGAACACACCCCTGCACCCAAAAAGCCTGGACAAAACGAGTTCCTTGCCTCACCCAGCACAGAGGCAGAGCTGGCACATTGGGTATCCTTTTCATTAACTAGCAATGGCCCTCTGTCCAGCACCACCAATGGAGCTGTCCTGGTCCCTGCCTGCGGGGCAGCATGAACTGCGAAGTCACCTGGCACGTTTTCCTTAAGGAAAATGTTTAAAGGATTATTAACTCTGACACTACTTACAGAATTACACTGCAAATCATCAGCTATTTTCCCCTCGTATTAAATCTGAGATACAGGAAATTTATCCGCCTCCCACGGTTCTCTCACCCCATTACTTATCGATAAGCCTATTTCCTTTCGTTCTTCTCCGAGCTCTTTTTCACTCTTGTTTCCTTTCCTGATCTTTGCCCTCCCACCTCCTTCTCTGGCTTGCTTGCTTGCTTTCCTTTATGTCCTGCACTCAAAGGAATGAAAACAAACAAACAAATTAAAAACAACCTCTTGAGTTGAATAAAGAGTAGAGACAAAGAACTCTAAAACTGGAAAGGCTAGTAAAGATGAATTCAATTTCTTCCACTATTGACAAGCAAACCGAGGTGCCAAGCGACAGCAGCTGGTCCTGGTGGAATCCCACGTGTGTAGCTCTCCAGTTGGTACCAATGAAGGACTTTCTGAAGCAAAGCCTCACTGACTCTTTGAATTCACAGAGGGACTGTCCTCCAAAGAACAAATCTGAGATGTCATGTGTGAAACTGCTTGTCAACTGGATAACATTTTGCACATTTAAATGTTTTAAAAACAGCTTTTTTTGTCTGGCCAGCATGGCTCAGTGGTTGAGCATAGGCCTATGAACCAGGAGGTCACAGTTCGATTTCCAGTCAGAGCACATGTGCTGGATCCCCAGTGTGGGATGTGCAGGAGGCAGCTGATCAATGATTCTCTCTCATCATTGATGTTTCTATCTCTCTCTCCCTCTCCCTTCCTCTCTAAAGATCAATAAACATATATTTTTTTAAAAAAATAAAACTTCTTTTTTTTATCCATATACTGCAATGACTTTTTTATCTCCTCGATTCTGAAGTGACCCGGAGTCACAATGAGAATGTGTGAGAACTCCATTTAGTAAGCTCTCTGGTGTGTGTCTCCTGGAAGGAGTTAATGAACACCTCCCAGGATGCATACTTCTTAAACTCTCACATTGAAAATGGCGGGGGGACTCTCGGGAGAGCAATAAGAAAAAGAGGGAGGGGCCCACATGCTAGAACCATGTGTTGTTCTTGTCAGCACCCTAAAGCACGTGCGAATCCATCCTCTTTTGGGGAATGGACACTTTTCTCAGTTTAAACAAGAACATTTACTCTGTGAGCGCTCTGAACATTTCCCCTCCTCTATTTACTTATTTATTTCCTTCATATTTGGCCGAGTCACTTCCTAACCTTTGTCCTGACAGTTCTTATCTAAGAGATATTCTACCTTTGGCCCAAGAATTTCTAGAATTAAGTTCATGGCTGAAGGATTTTCCAAACAACAACAAAAAGTCTGTATTATGGAACAAGTAATGAAAAATAGTACAGAGAGCTAAGTCTTTTCCATCCTGTAATCACCCCCAAGGGATACTATATTCATTACTTTTATTTCTTTTAAATAAAGACTAAGTTTTGGTATTAAAAATGGGAGTGAAATTGCACTAACTTCTCCTCTCACCGAGGGTCAAACAGACCAGGAGGAGGTTCTATGCCACTGGCATCTAACATTAGCTGGTGTCAGGATTGCTCATTAAGAGGAAGCAGTGAAGATAGAGACAATCCCAGTCCTTCTTTCAAGCTGGTTGAAGTCAATTTAACCCCTGCAGGGCCTGCGATTGCTCTGCCATTCCTTAGCAGAGCCACACCAACCTGTTATAATATTGACATAACATGGTCTATAGAGATTTCACCCAAAGCTAGGGCACATTGCCACAGAATGGAGGGCAAGAGAGGCACTAAATGCAGAGATGAGGGAGGGGTGGAGGAAGCACCCTAATTTCAGCCACTGTATCAGAAATCAAAGCAGGAATCTGGGGGAAAATGAATCCAAAATCTCATTTCCTCTCAATTTAAAGGAATTTTAAAAGATTTTTTTCCCCCCTAAAAGCAGAGACTGCCACCAAGGGTGTAGGAGGCAGGCTAGCCGTGGTCTGTGACTGGTCTGACAAAGGCTAACTCTTACCCAGATGTCCAATAAAAACACTTAGCGAGTATCATTTCCATAAGGCTTTGTCTACCCGAAACACAAGCCAATTGTTTGGGTCCAATTTATGAAGCAAGGTCTTACGAAGGTTATAGGGTGAGGAGGCCTGATGACAACTAAATTGCCTTAAATGGAGCTCAAAATACCACCTTAAAACATTCTCCTCTCCCAAGAAATGCTTAATCATAAATCAAGGGGCTCAAAACGTATTAAAAATGACGAATAGAGCAAGCACTTACATCTCATTTTTTCCTTTTAATTCACCAATGCATCAAAGATTTCTGAGGGATATTATTCCACACACACACGCACACACAAAGATAAAGTGCACCAGGAATGCAAGGTTCCAGGGATAAAAGAGGAGATTAAAAATCAAATAGTGGACCAGACTTAATGCTGAAACTTATTCTGAAAATAGACATACTCATTTTAAGACAAGGAGATGAGGACTGTCTGTTCTGAACTTGTAAGGAATGGTGAATCTCACCATAATTGGACACATGTTTTTCATCTCAGAAGAACTTAAGAATCCATTTTAATGTATTAAAGTTCATGGATACTATTTGTCCACAAGTAAGCTTTCATCCCCCTTTTTCAATCATGCATACTTAATGGGGATTTAATTCAATGGGGGAGGGGGGGAAACCTTCCAAACTTACTAATGTAAATCCTGAATTGCCGTTAGGCTAGCTTTAGGAGTTTTAAAGCCTGTGCTAAATGAAACTGCATGTGCAAGAATTTGTAATGTTCTAGTACTTTTGAATAACAAGTTATTTTTATGTGTTCTTCCTACATGCAGAAATTAATTCTCAGCCATAAGAATGGTTAAGTGGCTAACAGAAGATGCCAGTTTGTCTTGACCTGGAGTAGATTAGAAAGTGAAAGAGGCAGAAAAGTCCTGCCCCGCAAATCATAACCCACCTCCTCAGAAGCCATGGGAGTGAGCAGTTGGAGGGCTCAATGTAGAAGGAAGAAGCATCAAACTCCGGGAACAACTCTTCTTTCTTCTCCCTTCCTATTGATTGCAAATACCTAGAAAATTCAACCAATTCTAAAAGGAGTGAACCTGATTTTTTCTTCACAGCCTTTCTCAGTCTACTTGGAGACATCTGTTTTTAATTGCCGTTGGATTTGAAAACTAATTTCGAGTGAGACTGGGCTCAGGCTCCAATCAAGTTGGAGCTGAGAGATTATTGCTTAGCCACACATCCCCCAAATTCAGGGAGGCTTGAGGCCAAGGATACCATGCTTTCTGAATGCACGCACGAGGCACATACATTTAGAAACAAAACAAAAAAAAGGAATGGTCTAATTCTCTCAGGGAAACTTCTTTAAGGCCATGATTTGGGTTTTAGGTTACAGCTTTTAGATGCAGGATTCCATTTGGGGGAAGGTCAGTTGGAGGACAATAATCTCTCTTGCATTCCAATATATGGAACAGGAGATTAAGCATTTGTATGAACAAATCAAAATAAAAACAGTTTTGCCCGGCCCGGCCCGTGTAGCTTAGTGGCTGAGCGTGAACTAGGAGGTTGTGGTTAGATTCCTGATCAGGGCACATGCTCTGGTTTCAGGCTCCCTTCCCAGCAGGGGGCATGCAGGAGGCAGCTGAGTAATGATTCTCTCTCATCATTAGTGTCTCTATCTCTCCCTCTCCCTTCCTTTCTGATATCAATAAAAATATATATTTAAGAAGAAACTTTTGGGTTGTTCATTGTAGAGATCATAAATCCTCCTGACGCCCTAAATTTGAAAGAAATTGAAACAAATGTGCGGTCCTCCAACCACATTTTCCTCTCTTGCAATGGTAAGGAGCTCTGGAATGAGCCCATTGTACGGGCTCTGGGACTGCCTTTTCCCTCCAGGACCTGCTGAGGGCAGGGGCTCAGGAGTCGGTCCCAACCTTGTCCTTCACTCACAACGTATGCCTAGGCTCTCTGCCTCAAAGTATGCAATGCTCAACGAGGCTCTTATTTTTCTGTTTCACAACATTTGGGAGGATTCATTACTGAGTTAAGTACTAAAAATCATGAGGAGCTGCTAAAGTGCAAGAGGCTATTTCGACTTTCTTTAATAGCCAAGTCCAAAAGAATAAAAGTAAACTTCACGCCAAGAACTCTGAAGTGATTATTTGATACTCTGCTTGACAATCCAGAACATGAGCCTTGGGGCCCTCCCTCGGCAATTTCAAATGACAACTGGTGCCAGTTTTATCTAGCTGATCCACGAGAAACACACCTATGTTTTTTGAAACTCAGAGTAACAGTGAATAAAAGAACACAGAAGTGTATTTGAATTTGACTATGTCACTATTCTACATTTTAGTAAGCTAAGATAGTTTAAGAGTACCCTCATATTTGTTCCCTACATTCAAAGGATGTAGGTTTAAACACTGTTATTCATTTTCATTAAATTCACTAGCCAATTGTTCCAGGTGTTTAATGTACCATAAACTATTAATTCACAAGATTCACTTTATTGATGGAAGCCAGTTATCATTTATTAATTCTAAGTGTTCTTTGTAGAGATTTTCAGAGATGGGATGGCTTGCTTTCTTAATACCTACCATTATAATCTAACTAAAATTTAATATCTAAAATATCTAAAGGAACCTGCATTTATTTGAAATTGATCCCCTGCTAAAATTCTAATAACCTAGGAGATCTTGGAAAAGAGAGAGCTTTCCTTATAAATGAAGATCTCGAATATAATAAGCACCCCTGTGAATATGAATTGCATATAATATTTTATCCTGCCTTTTTCTCCACTATTATATATTGTAAGAATTTCTTCTTGTCATTGTAATTTTTTAATCAACATTTTAAAGTTGCATCAGAATATTTCACTGTATTGGGCATTTAGGTTGTCCCCAAACTTATAGACAATGTTGTGTCAAATTTCTGAGTACATACACCTTTTTCATTTTCCTGGTAATTCCCTTAGAATAGATATCTAGATGTGGAATTCATACTTTTTAAAGCTCTTGATACAAATTGCTAAAATGGCTTGCAGAAAAGCTGTAGCAATTTAGAGATGTGCTCAGCAGCATATGAATATGCCAACATGCTCTGCTCTTATCAATTTGATCCCTGCAATTTCTACATGTTTGTTTGCTAATTTGATAGACTAAAAAGGTCTATTTCTTTCTTTTGCATGTATTCAATTCCTAGAGCAGTTGTTATTTTTTCATGTATGTGCTAATTTTTTCTATTTCTTCAGTTATCTGTTTTTGACTCATATGTAAACATTTCTATTTGACTATTTTTTTCTTCTCAGTTAATGGAAATTTTGATTAACATTCTGTTACTCACCATATGTAATTTCTAATGTGTTCTTTATGTTTTTTAATTTTTAAAATACACTTTACATTCAATATTATTTTCTATTTGTTTCAGGTGTACAGTATCATGGTTAGACAACCATGTACTTTACAAAGTATTCCCCCTGATATTTTCAGTACCCAACTGGTACCATACATAGTTATTACAATGTTACTGACTTCATTTCCTATACTGTACTTTACATTCCCATGACTTAATTCCTTTACCTTTTTCACCCATTCTCCCCAAATCCCCTCCCATCTTTCAAAATCCCAGGACCCCAACGCCCCTCCCCTCTGGCAACCACTATAGTTCTCTCTGTGTGTCTGAGTCTATTTCTATTTTGTTTGTTTATTCTGTTCTTTAGATTCTACATGTAAGTGAAATCATACAGCATTTGTCTTTCTCTGCTGACATTTCACTTAGCATCATACCCTCTAGGTCTATCCATGCTATCGCAAATGGTAAGACTTTGTTCTTTTTTTATGGCTGAGTAAAATTCTATTGCATATATGTACCACAGCTCTTTTATCTACTCGAATATTAATGGGCACTTGGCTTGCTTCCATAGCTTGGTTATTGTATGTTCTTTATGTTTTGATATCATATCTATATTTGATGTCCAGACATGTCAAATATTTATAGTTAATTCTATAACACATTTTCCCTTTTCATCCATTTCTTTCAAGATCAGAAAGTACTAAGATTTAAATATTTAAAATATCTTCTTTGTGTGATATTGGTGACAGTTAAAGACCTTTTAAGTGCCATTTGGCACCTATCACATCTCCACTGTTGGACTTGGACTTAGTAAATGCTTATCTGTTATACAGCTGACTTGGGTTTATTTTCAAGGCAACTCTGAGGGAGGGACTATAATAATCTCCCCTGAAGAAAGTGTTGTTTCCACAAAACTTCTTTATTCTGAGCCTGCAGTGTTGCTGATAACTTGTTTATTTATTCCTCTTGGTATATATAATATATATTATGTATATTAAATATATATATACTTCAATAATACTTCATTTCACAATATTTATGAATACATAAAAATATTTGGACCATGTGGAAAGTCAAATGCATTAATTAGGGAAATACCATTATACTCTCATTAAGCATTCAGAAGTTTAGTTAGAGGTTTCAATTTCTAGCATCTAACAAAATGAGAGACTATACAACTGGAAATTCAAATAAACTATGGATGATTTTAAAAATCAGAAAGGTAAAGTGCACCTCTCCAAGGTGGGTCCCTTCTAGGTTGTCACAGTGAAGTATGTAAGTTGCAAAGTGCAAGGAATAGTGACTTCTTCACAACTTGAAACAACCACAATATCCAGGCAAAATGCTCTGTGTAATTTATTGTGACTTCATTATATTGATGCTATTATGCAAGTGCAACAAAACAGATTTAGACCATTCTTGGCTGACCTATATTCTGCTGCCTAAGGAGAGGAGCTTAATAAACAGCAACCAAAAACAAATAAACAAACAAACAACAAACCTCTGACATGAATCAATTCAAACTCTGGGTCCCAAAGCACTTCTCAGAATACCAAGGCACATCTTCCAAAGGAAGACAAAGACATAAGAAGCAGTCTTGATTGATCTTAGCATACAGAGTAAATAATGTACTTACATTTCTATATAGTTGGGGGACTCGAGATCCCAAGTAGAACGTACAAGATACAGAGCCACAAGAAAGCATTTAAATTATGCCAAGAGTATCCTAACAGCAGGAACACAGAAAGAGTAATAGCATTAGGGACGATCTAAACATACATTAGGATCTAAATATTTTAAGGGAAATTGGAGTCATTAGAAAAAAATTGGATGGAGTATTTTTTTTCCTGTGTCCTTGTTATTTTGGAGACCAATGAATATTAAGCATCTCTTTCTCGGGTGGGTAGTATTCCCTCATCTGGTAGCAAAAATCACTAGGATATGTTAAATTTTGAATAACGGTGATTTAAACTTTTTTTCTACATAACTTCAATATAGATGTAGTTACTTTTCTGGTGCAGTCCCACAGAACGTCTTCTCTGACCAGTATGAAAGCATCTGCCTGTAGGAGGGCCCATGGGCAGCTTCACCAGCAGGGTGGGGCTCCTCACTTTGGGTCAGGCCTTCCTGCCCACCAACCTCTGTCCCATGCAGGGAGAAGGTGTCCTCCAGATGGTCACATATCTGGTCTGTACCAAGCTCTGATCAATTCTGGCATGCTAAAGTTCACTGCCCGTGAAATCCCAAAGGATTGAAGTTTCTTAGGTATATTTCAGAAAGTTAATACAAATTTCTTCTTGAATTTTTTTTTTATTGGGAAATCATTGAGGGAGTGGAGATTGCTTCCTAGTACATTCTCATTTCTTTTTTGAAATAAAGTATTTCCTAGACTAACTTCAGTACATCTATAAAATCTTTGTGGAAGTTATAAGGTTGACGACAGTTGAAAACTGCAAAAATATTTCTAGAGTGACCCCAAAAATAGATCTAAAAGAAAGAGTTTATGGTTCTCAAATGAAGGACTAACTTCAGTACATCTATAAAATCTTTGTGGAGGTTATAAGGTTAACGACAGTTGAAAACTGCAAAAATATTTCTAGAGTGACCCTAAAAATAGATCTAAAAGAAAGTTTATGGCTCTCAAATGAAGAGTACCTTTTCTTTTCTTTCTTTCTCTCTTTTTTTTTTGCTTCTGTTGAAGTTCTATGTCAATTCTTCATCAATAATAATAGGGTTCATATTGTCACTGGCAGCACAATGAACACCAGTACCCCAATCACACATCAATTCTACAGGCTTCTACTCCCTGGTGCTTACAAACAAGCAACGCAATGGTGAACAAGGGCCACTAGCTACTGAACTGATACCCAATGGCACGCTGAAATAAGTTGCTGTAGCTAAATAGTACTTCCTTGGTATTTAACCTCCAGAATACTTGTTTCTGGAATGCCCCACAACTAAAGGTATCCAGGAAAAACAAAAAACAAAAAACTATGTCCTTTACTTAGAGCTCAGTATCACTAAGTACATCTGAGAAGAGACTAGCCAAGGGCAGCACCTGATGGACTGTGATTCCCTGGATCAATTATAGGAAAGGAAGTACTGGGGTAATTGCAAGCTATACTTTTATAAGCTCAATGCCTCCATCCTAGTGTTGATCAACCCTGGGGGCGGGGGAACATCAGACAAGAAAGGAGAATCCTGCAGAGGTGACATAGTGTAATAGTGCAGACAAGGGTAGAGGAGATTAAAAGTGGTGTTAGTGGCAGCAGTAGCCAACAGAAATTAAAAGCAGTAACAAGGAGGGTGATCCGGTCCTCACAGGAGAGAGGCAGCCAAAAGGCCTGCAAGTGAGACAGATGAAACGTAAAGAGACCAAGAGAAATCCTGAAACATGTCAAGCAAGGGTCCCATGATGGAAGCAAGAGGAATCATTTGATCTACAATTTTTTAATAAACACCTTCATTTCTAGAGACCAAGAGTACAAAACTGAATAATTCATGCTGGTGCTCCAAGATAGTATAAATTGAGTCATTACCTCCTCAGGACCACATCTCATATATCTGCTTCTAGATCATTCACAGTTCAATCAGCAGCACCAGTAAAGGCTCTCTGAGGGAAAACAAAAACAAAAACAAAAACCAACAAACAAACAAACAAATAGAAAACACCTGGTTCACAAACCCTTAACTCTACAGAACAGAAGGGCTCCTTCTCCATGGGCACTGGCTGGCTATGTGCTTACTGCGCCAGGTACTAATAAAAGCATGAGAATTTCAAGAAGTGATGAGCAAATTGAATACCCTTATTTAGGGAGCGAGGAAACACTGGGATGCAGAACTTTAGCAAATATGAAAGGCAACACCAAAAAACAAACACACAAACAAAAAGTACAAAAAAAACACTATGTCTAAGTAGAAAACTTGGTCTCTCACCAATCACACTATCACCCACCCTGGGTTGATAGAGGCAGAGTCAGTCCATGCAGCTTTAACCTCTGTGTTCTATTTTCAATTTTGTAAAATGATGTTGCATCTGTGTCAGGGAGACATCAGGAGACACCAGACCCACAGACATCTGAATGCAAGATTCAGGGTAAATCATTCCCACTTGTTTAACATCAAACTGATGAAGCATTTATTTAAAAACATTTGTGGAGTTATAACAGCAGAGGGAAACCCACAGTTCCTTTCCTATTACAACCACATGTTAAGACAATAGACTTCAATAAAAAAAATTACCTTCAAACACACTTTGTATGTGAGGGATTTGCTTTATCCCTTAACACTCCAGGTTGGAGAAACCATCGAGCACACATTCCTTTGCAAAACTTAATTTTCTTTTGAACCCTGCATTGACCCTCAGTTTAACATTGTTCCAAATGCAGTCTTCTCTGCCCACACAAGATATTGCAGCTAAGCAAAACTGTTCTGGAAATCTCATAAATTGTCTGAGCTGCTCAATTTAGGCCTAAGGGAGTAAATTGAAGGGAGCTAGCCTGTTATACCATTTTAGACTGTTTGCCACAGAAATTCAGGATTAATTCTAGATTGATTGAACTAGTTCTGGTGGTCACACATACACACACACACACACACACACACACACACACACACACTGCTATTTTAGTGACCTTTTACCAAGTAGTTCTTTTTCCTTAATTCTTGATGTCATGCTTTATTTAATATGCTTAAAGTGGGTTTTGTGTTGGGGGTGAGGAGATGTACAAGAGAGGAAACTGACTCAGTGGACTGCTAAGAACCCAGAGCTTTACTGAGGACTTCCACATATTTTATAATCCATTCCATTTTACCCCACTATTCACTGGATGCCTGCCATGTGCCAGCTGCTGCGGGTTCAGTGTGGAATCGACAGTAGACCCTCTTCTTATGAAGGTTATGCTTCACGTGACACCATTTAAACTGTGAATGAGGCAGATAAATTCCTGACTTCACTTTGTGTTGATTTAGAAATCTAACGCCAGCTGTGTGACCTTGGTCCAGTTTATCGCTGCCTCAATTTCCTCATCTGTCAAATGGAGTTGCTATGAGAAATGAGTGAGAACAACCAGCACATATAAAAGGCCTAGCACAGTGCCTGGCATACAACTGGGCTGTGTCCCCCTGCCTTCCTCAAAATAGTACCCAGTAGGAGAATGTAGAGTTGACTTTGTGGATTTGAGTGAATGTTCTCACCCTTATTACAGTTCAGACACCAGGGGGCAGTAGGAAATATGCCTGATTAGTCCCCAGGAGAGAAATGGGGACGCTTTCATTGATACACAGCTAAAAACAGATTACATTTTTGTGCTATTTCATAAATAAACAAATGAAGAAACAAACAAAAAAATTAAACAGTCATTTAAAGAAACAGTAATCAAAGCAAAGTAAATATAATGTTTAGTTATTCAACAAATATATTTTGAGTGTCTGCTCTGTGCCAGCCTCTGGAGTGGTATGATGATTGAGTTACAACAGTACTGACAAACAGTAACCAGGAACCATGTGCACTTATTATTTGGGGAAGGGCGAGTTTTTAGAGTGGCCAGGAGAGAAGAAGTGGTATCTCTGAGGACTTGACTTTTCCTGCCTTTCTCTTTCTTACTAGAGGAACACAAATCTTTCTGATTTATCATTGGTTAATTTCTCAGTCACACAGGCCAATTAAAACAAAAAGAAATGAAATGGAATCTAAATGTGCCACATCCAAAACTTCTCAAAAGACTCGTTGAGATGATTAAGAGAAATGTTATGTCTGATCCAAGTATGCCTTATCTCATTCAAATAACTGTAAAATGTTCTATTAGTTTTTAAATGATAAAATGTCTATTAAAAGTAGAAGCATTAGAATAAGCCATTACCGACCCTATGTTTTTCCTTCTGATTCTTTAACTTCTGGTACGTGGGTTGTGAGAGCGTGGTTGCATACTTGTTCATGCAGAAGACAACTGTAAAACTCCGGAGCGGTGAAAACACATGGCCATTTGTGAATGTAAAATCCAAAGTCACTCTTATCCAACATCTATAATGCAGTATATGAAGGTGACAGAGTCATTTCCATGATTAAATGCATTAACAAGGCATTTTAAAAGCTTAGGAATCTTCCACTTTATTTTTTTCCACTTGAATGCTGTCACGGAGAAGTTTGCCTATAGCCACTGACTGTATTTTTAATGATTTCTCTCATTGTGGAGTATCTGTCAGCCTCCATGGATCATTCCTCAGCCTTCGTATAGAAAAGAATAAGATATTCCCTAATGGCAACATATCACATGCAGCTACCTTGAGGCAAGAAGATATTAAAACTCGATGAAGGCAAGAAATTAAAACTGGATGTAGATTTTAAAAAAGAATATCTGAAAGCAGACTGGCCTCTATTCTACTCTAAATCAGTTGCAACGCTGAGAGTGTTATCATATAAAATACAGGATTTTCATGTCACGTTTAAGGCATGCTTATACTAAAATGTTAATCCTTGTTTATCTGAAAGCCACATTTAATTGATTGTCCTACATTTTTATTTGCTAAATCAAGCAAGCCTATCCACAGGACACACACATAACACAGAATCTTCACTCTTTGAAGACAAATACCGAAACAACTGTACCTGAATAGGCACCTGGTTAGCAGCTTATGAAATTTGTCCGGTCCCTAGCTATCCAACATAGCAGAAAGCCCCAAGAAAGGGCTTCACCTACTTTCCCAGCAATATGTCATCCACGAATGTTTATATTACAGAATGATTCGGATGACTTGGAGAAACCAATCACTCTCTGTTCTTAAAAATGGGACTAACTGCAAACGGAACTAACTGCCAATCTTTGCTAATATCCCAGTGGATTACAAAACATCTACACAATGGAATACTATGCCGCTATAAAAAAAAGAAGGAACTCTTAACATTTGCAACAGCATGGATGGAACTAGAGAGCATTATGCTAAGCGAAATAAGCCAGTCGGAGAACGATAAATATCACATGATCTCACTCATATGTGGGATAAAATGATTAACACAATTTTATGAACAAGAACAGATCCAGAGACAAATGATAGGGGGTGGGGGTTAGAGAGCAATCAAAGGACTTGGATGCATACATATTAGCATAACCAATGGGACATATGTAAAACTTTAGACAATAAATAAATTTTTAATAAATAAATAAATAAATAAATTCTGCTTTGAAAGAGAGAATGAGACAAGCGCCAAATGAAAAATTCAATGTAAAATTGACACATACTGGATGCCTATCATGTTCTAGGCAAGATGCTATGTGCTAGGCACAGAGTGGTGGACCAGAGTTATGTAGTCCTGCCTCCACAGAATTTGCAGTTTGGCTGGGAAGGCGGACAAGGGCTAAGACAGGGTGCCTGGGAGCACTCAGTGTGAGTATTTTACCTCTTTGGGCCAAGGAGTGAGATGGGGGAGGGAGATGTGTGTGCAGTATGATGTGGTGCTTAGGAAAGGCTCCCCAGTTTCTGCCTCCAAACTAAACAATTTTAACAACTTGAGTGTAACTAGAGAAACATTATCTAAGCTTCAAAACTCTGTGCTAAGTCCAGGGAGGGATCCAAAGGTACACTGTATACATAAATGAACTGCAATTTAAACTTAATAAAGGATATACTATGGTTAAGCCTCTTCCGGGAACATAATAAACTATTACGGGAGTGAGGAAAGTGATCATAGTGTAGAGTTCTAAAGAGGAGGGAGCTATGAGAGAAAAAGAGTTCCAGAAATCTGCATATGGGTCATCTTGAGTCGTTGGTTGAATATTAATCCAAAGCAGGGCGATACTCCATGAGGTCTGGCAAAGAATAACCACCATGGAAAGAAAAAAACTACTTGGGAATCAACTAAGAAGCTATTGGAGCTCACACAGTACTGGCAGACATGTGAGTTCTGATGATATAGAGAAACAGGCAGGGCAGAAAGACCTTGTTGCATAACAGGACCATTCAGTAGACTCCAAAAAGGCCATGCTTTGGGAGTAGGGGTAAACTAGCCTTAAAGAGTGTCTAAAATTCAAAAGACTAATCATACCAAGTCTTGGTGAGCATGTGGACCAACTGATTCTTATTGCTGATGGGAGTGTCAGGTGTTTCAAGAACTCAGGAAGAGGTTTGGCTTTTTTTTTTTTACTGGTAATTATTTACCTGAGAGAAATGAAAACTTGCCCACACAAAGAATTGTACACAAATGCTTATAGGAGCTTTAATAATAATTGCCAAAAGTTGAAAACAACTCAAATGTTTATCAGTGGGGGTGACTGGATAAAAATGTGTAGCTCAGTCATACAAATAAAACCTACTTGGGATTAAATAAAATGAGTTACTGATCCACTAACAAAATGAGCAAATCTCAAACACATACTGAGCAGAAGAAGCTAGCCCCAAAAGATTAGACATGCTGGATGTGTAAGAAATTCTAAAATGGAAATACTAATTGGTGTGAGAAAACAGATTAGTAGTTGCCTGGAGAATTTGACCACTTTTGAAGAGCTGCTAGTTTTGAGAAAGGAATTGATAGAGAACCTGGCATTTGGAGAACATGGTATGTTTATTTGACCTCTAATTTGGGGTTTTGGGGATAGTAGTTAGCTCCTAAAATGCTAATAATGAGGGGGGAAAAAACCTTCTACAAGCAAATCAGCTTACATTTCTCTTCACTGCTTCTTGATTCCTGGTAGCATGGGGTATGATTGTTGGTTTGGGATCTGAAGTAATACCGTGGCCTATCTTATTTATCAAAATGCTACCTGCTTAGGTCCTGAAGAATGTGTTTTAAAAATGAATGTGGATTAAAAGAAATTGTATTTAAAATAGAGCTTAAAGGTAGATCCTTTCAGACTCTTTCAGGCTCAGGGAGGAAAAGCAATTCATGCATAAGTATCTTGGAAGCTTGATTTAGAATTTGAAGATTGAAGCCTCTTCTTTTTTACTATTCCCAAACATTCCACTTCTTTTAACATGTATATTAAGAAAAAGCACAGAGCACATCAAGGTGGAAAAACAAATTTCCTAAAAGTTTTAGACCATGTTTCATCGTATTTCTCACGAAATTCACTCTCCCTCACATAAAATGCAGCAATAAGCTATTAATCACCGTAAGAGATGCTATCAACTTTATTAGTATGAAATTTCAGATCCTATCTATCAAACCCTGCAAGGTTTTGTTTGCAGCTAATAATCAAAATGTGTATTTTTCTTTTTGAAATTACATTTAGCTTTGACACACACACACACACACACACACACACACACACACACA
>NW_005356905.1:96503-112247 GCF_000412655.1 Myotis brandtii | reverse complement strand
TCTTCATCTGAGCTATGCTGGTCAAATACTTTATAACACACTATGTCCCCTTTTCTCTCACAGAATCTGAAATTCATAATAGGGTACAGAATGGAGACCTGGTGTTGTCTGACTGCCATGTACAAATTGCCAAGCACACCATTGCCAGTGACCTGGAGAGAGCATCTGGGAACTTTGAAGGGCATGCTGAGAATTCGTTTAAGTACAATAGGAACCCAAGTCAACCGAAGGGAAAGAACACCATCAGCCTGGAGAACTCAAGAGTGAAAGTCCACTGAAAAGATAGAAATGGAAAATTATCCCAAATGAAACATTCATCATTATTTCTTGATCTCCTCTTGAATCAATCCCCTCCAAAGGGGCTGGTTGGCCAAACCTAGCTATCAATACCCATCACCTATGTCTTGCTATATACCAGAGTCTAGTTCTTGCTACTGAATTGTGCAGATGAGTAGCAGCAACATCATCTGGGAGCTTGCTAGAAATGCAGAAGGTCAAGCTCCAACCAGACCTACAGAATCAAAAACTGCAATTCAACAAGATTTCCAGATGATTCCTATCATATTTACATGTGAGAAGCACTGCAGTAATTCATATACTATGTCAATGGAGCACTTTCTTGTTTATCTCCATTCAGACTATTCATTGAGCAACTATGATGTGCCAGGCACTGCTTTGCATCTATATTCTCTAATCTTCACAAGGTAGAAATTTTTATTACTCATTTATATAGGCTTGAACTGAGACTCAGAGATTTTCACTGTCTCTCCTAAGCAGTCAAGAAGGGATCAAGAGTCTCTTAAGCAGGGCTGTACTCCTCATTTCCAGAACTGAGGCTCCCAAACGGGTTAAGGAGGCAGAGCCCAAAGTCATGGTAGTCTTTCCAAAGCACACCATGAAATACAAGACAAATATCACATGAATGAGTAGTAGCTTAGCTAGCAGGACATAGCCCTAAACTGAATTTTTATTCACGTGAATAAAAATATTCATTTTTCTGTCCTTATGGCCATGGTGCCATCTGTGGAAGGGTCATGGGTAGACAATAGAAAGAACCACTCTCTTAGCCAGAACCAGAGTAGGTGTACATTTCGATAAAAGAAGTCAAGCTGTCACACCTTACAGTGAGCGGTTTCTTGTTTCACCACTAATATCCACCTGTTCCTTGATCACACACTTGGCCTTTTGCTCACACTCACAAGCCAACAAGTTGTAGCAGGCACCAAAGCTTTAGGAAATGTGAGTGAAAAAGTACTTAAAGGTAAAACAATTGTGTTACTTTAATCTCCCCCTCCCCCCACCCCACCGCCACATGATTTGGATGAGACCACACCTGGCCCATTTTGGCAGTCAGATATTGCTGGGTGCAGCTCCTAAAGTTTGAGAAGTTCACTACTGTATTTGGGCAATTTATGATGCAGAGAAGCAGCCATGCAGCCTCTTGGTCCTGGAAAGCCTTCCTGTCTAAATAGCTCAATACAAAATCACATACTCTCTGTATATGTCCATCCCCTAAAAGTACCCACAGCCATCCATAGACCATTAATGGCAACCAGGTGAGACAGCCTGCTCCCTCAACTGCTATAGGTGTTAAATACATACAGGCCAGGAATGAGATCTAAACTATGACATCCCCTCCTCTTTCTCCCACCTTTCCCAGACTTCCATGCATTCAATGAGGATGTTTCAAATAAGATAACTTGATAATACTATTACCGTTCATCAAGTGCCTCCTACCTTGTGCTAGACACTGCTCCAGGGGCTGGGTTAAATGAGACACCTCTATGAAGGTACCGAGCATAACAGAAGCTCTTAGAGCCACACCCATCTGGCACACAGATGTTGCAATCATCATCATCAGAGTCCAGATGCCATGTCTCCCTTTAGTGGGAGTTCACACCAGCACTTAATGAACAGAGAATCTAAAAGGAATGGCAATAAAAAAAGGTGAAAGAGATGTCTTACCCTCAGAACACAATAACTGTTCTCTCCACCCTCCTAAGTCCCTTTCACTTTCCTCTTTTTTCCTCCAGCCATGCCACACATGCTTCCATTCAAGACTGAAACATCCAGCGAGCAGGGCCTTTGATGGACTCCTTGTGCCCCACTCCGCTGAATGAGGCTCCCTTTCATCCCTTACCATCATCCCAGCTCCTGTTCCCGCATAGGGCTAATCCCTCCCGAGTGGACTCTCTTCTCTCTGCTCCCTTCAAATGGTCACCCTCTTCTCTCACTCGAGCTACTATCTTGTCAGTGGCTGGACAGAGCTCGGGTAAAAACCTTCCATCCCCAGAATCTATGCTCCATCTAAAACACTCTTCTTACTCATTCTCAGCACATACATCTTTCCTCCTCACTGACATGTCTCCCCAATGAACGGACAGCCTAAGTCTACTGTCACACAGGGACACTACTAGTTTTTTTAAGAAGACAATTCTTCATAGTGTCAGGCTATCTCAGGAATCATAGTAAATCTGGCAACCCTGGCCTTGATCATTACATTTGAGTAGTACCCCAGTGTTTGTGTCAATCAAAACTGATCACATATTTCCAAAAAGAGATGGGTGATGTGAGGCTACATGGATGGGGCAGTCCTCATTAACTTTAGTGTTCAATTGAATTTGGCTACCATATTTTCTTCTCATTACACTTAACAGTGCCCAACTTTGTTTGCCTCTCCTCTTTCTTTCTTTCTTTCTTTCTTTTTTTCTTTCTTTCTTTCTTTCTTTCTTTCTTTCTTTTTTGTGTGAATTTCAGCTGATCTTGGTGCACTAAAATGGACAAGGGGTTTTGCTTATACTTGGGCTAACACTTTAAATCCTTGTAGCATTCTGTGGCCAAAAGACAATAGTAACCTATATAAGGGAACTCTGAGGGGAAGGGAAAACACCATGGGATAGGTCAGACCGGTTTGGCCAACCATCTCCTCCCATCTTCCAGGCTAAACCTTAATGAGGCTTGCATTTTGTTTTAATAAGGGTAGCAATCCCTTATCCCCTACTGCTTAAGAGCATGGGCTGTGGAACCTGATTGATGAATTCTGACTTTGTCAGCTTGGGCTGCCATAACATACTGCAGACTGGCTGGTTTAATCAACAGAAGTTTATTTCTCACAGTTCTGGAGGTTACGAAGTCCAAGATCAGGTTTCTAACAGTGTTTGGTTTCTGATAGCTATCTTCCTTGCTTGCAGATAGCTACCTTCTCACTATAGCTTCACATAGCCTTTCCTCTGTGGTGAGTGCAAAGAGAGAGAAAAACAGAGAGGGAGGGAGGTTGAGAGGGAGGGAAAGTGAGAGGGAGGGAGGGACACAGACAGAGAGAGCAGGTTCTCTTTTGTCTCTTCCTATAAGGGAATTAATCCCACCATGAAGACCCTACCCTCATGACCTTATTTAAACCTAATTATCTCCCAAAGGCCCCATCTCCAAATATAACATTGGGTGTTAGGGTTTTAACATAGGGTTTTGGAGAGATACAAACATTCAGCTCATAAAAAAATTCAATTCTGGTTCTGCCACTTATAAGCTAAGTGACCTTGGATGAGTTACTTAAGTTCTCTCTAGCTCATTTTCCTCATCTATAAAATGGGGATCATTTTAAAAAAACTACCTCCTAAGGTTATTGTGAAGATTAAATGATTTAATAGATGTAACGTGATTTAAAAATGTTAGTTGTTGTTAACATTATTTCCCAAAAGAATGCTTTATACTTCCAATACAAGCCTATTTTATGCATGTTGCAAATATCCTTTATTCATGCCTACCTCAATGCCTTTGCTCATGTTAGTTCTGTTTCCTGGAATGCCCTCTGCTCTTGTAACTATTATTCAAGTGTCTCCTAAAGTTCTATTTCTTCTATGTAGCATTCTTAGAGCATGACCTTCCTCTTGTTGGAGCTTCCATAGTTCTTATGGTCAGTATCATATTTTGGGAGTTATTATATATGGCCCACCACTCATTGTTTAATCATTTAAGTATATGGACATATTCATTCTAAAATTATAATTGAGCACCCACTATATACCAAGCATTAAGGAAACAATGATGAGTAAAGCATGGTCCTTGCCCCTAAGTTCCTTGTAACCGTAGAAAATTCCATTCCTCAGATGCTTCCAGGGTCAGCCCAGAGCCAAGCATGAGGTGAACATTTAAAAATTTACCTGTAACAGTACACCCAGGGATGTCTTTGGAAAACAAACCATCACCACCCTGAAAACCCAATTTGTACATTGTCCAGTCATTACTGTACCTCAATCTTCATCTTAAGCACTGAAATAACCCCAGGTAGAAACCTCATCATTGCAACTGCACCAAGAATTTAACAATGGCACCTTCTCAGCAGGTGGAGGGACTCAAATCAATCTGGGTATCATGGTTAATCATGTATTTCCTTCCCCAGAAGAATGTGTCACCGTTTGTCTCTTCTCTACAAAGATATCCAGGGCATTAAATCACAAAGGAGAGAAAAGACAAGAGAAGAATAGATTTAAGATCACTCAGTAATTGCCTCAGGACTTGCACATAGAATATACAAGAAGAAGGAAAGTGAAGACACCATCACTTTTAATAGTCCCTTGGAAAAACTCCATCCCCAAGTGTCCTTCATTCTTGCTGCTATTTGTTGAAAGTTCGCAAAGCTGACTAAGAGTGTTTTATGCTAATTGGCTTTATCTGACATCTCTTTATCATTTGAAATTAATAGACAGCCTAGTAGATACAAGGTTAATGGAATATCTTCTCCACCTCAGATTTGCAACTTGGCGTTTTCCCCAAAACACCACTTTCATCTTTATACAAGCAGTCGTGTCTATAAAGTCTTCTAAGAAAGGCATGCTGTCTAATCCCATCAACCCATTTGTGACCCATTCCAGAGGGAAATTGTAGAAGCTGTTCTTCCGCTCCTGGCTTGCTCCTAAATGCCCAACAGATTTGACATCCTCTTAGCATGATGGGGAGACAGCAGCCTGATGTGCCAAGCACCAGGCAACAGCTGGCCCCATGCAAAGCCCCTTCTTCTTTAACTCTTTGGGATGATGCCACCCGAGAGAAGGAAAATAATGTGAAGTAGAACAAAACTCCACCCCAGGGTACAGAGATGATAGAGGTCGTCTCTCTCCTCTTGCTTCTTTCTTTCTAGGAATACAGACTGAGAGCACACTTGGAAAGGAAGGATGAAATGTAAGACTGGAAAGACTCCTGGCTAAAGGAAGGCTTCTCTGAGCATCTGTGAGGGGCAAGAGGAGAGGAGAGAAGAGAAAGTAGATAGGGTGACTGTTTTGACCTTCAAGGAAAAGAGTCAAGAGAATCTGCAGGTTTTTTCTGTTTGTTTAACTCAGGTCATAGAAGAGACAGGAGAATTGAGGGAGGTTGGTTGAATGTGAGCCCATGATGGTAACTCCATAGACTCTAAGCTCCCAGAGCATCAAAGGCTCCAAAGTGTTAAACGGTTTTATTCCAGAATGTAACACACGCACGCGGTCTAAAAAATCAAAGAAACAAAACAAAACTCAATACATGTTGTATACACACCTCCCATATCCTCTCCCTGCATTCCACCCCCAAAATTACCACTATCCTGGATTTGTATACCACTGCACACTTTTCCATGTCTTTGCTACATGCTAATTGCTTTGCATGTTTTTAAAAAATATATCTTTATTGCTTTCAGAGAGAGAAAGAGAGAGAGAGAGAGGGAGAGAGAGAGAGAGAGAGAGAGAGAAACATCAATGATGAGAGATAATCATCGATCGGCTGCCTCCTACATGCCCCCCAGTGAGGATCAAGCCTGCAACCTGGGCATGTCCCCTGACCATGAATTGAACCTTGACCTCCTGGTTCATAGGTCTATGTTCAACTAATGAGCCACACTGGCTGAGCTGATTTGCATGTTTTTAAATCACATTTACACCTGCATCAGGAAAAAAATAAAAGCAAGTTATTCCTCTATCACATAAAGAAATCCGAAAATAGGCCAATCCAGGGCTGATATGGTGATACCCAAGAATCTGCTTCATCCTAGCTCATGGCTTCCATTTTAAACATCATCTAAAGTTCATTGCTTGAGTTTTACCCATTAAATTTACATAATGGCAAATAAGGGCAAAAAATGGTCATTAGCAGTGAGCAGAACACCTTTAAGAAGTTCTGAAGTCCAAGTCATCACTTCCACTTACAGCTCATTGGCCAGAACTAAATCACATGACTATACAAAGGTGAAAGGTCCCCCTTATTCTGGGAAGCAATTTACTAAGTAATATTGGTAATCTATTACAAAGAAGAAAGTAAAGAATGGTTTAGGCAACTGTAGTTTCTGCAAAGATTCATGGTTTATATATGTTTATTTTGCTTAATTTCATTTCTGAGATTCATCCATGTTAGCAGTTAAACTCTGGTTCATTAATTTTCACTGCTATTTCCTTCCTTCTTTCCTTCTTTCTTTTTTATTAATGATTAATAGATTTATTAAACAATAATACATATAGTCATCATTGTCAGGCTTAATATGAGATGTTAAATTTTTTACTCAATTTTCCTTCCTGGGTAAGTTTTTCTTTCCTGTCTCTGTCAGCTTTAAAAACGTAATACTAGAAGACAAGAGGCCCAATTCCAACCACAACTCCTAGGAGTGAGTTCTTAGGATGGGTCTGAAATTGGGATAGATATTTGCTATTCTTGTGTAGGTCCAATGAGTCAAAGCAGGATCTTCAATGAGCGCTCAGTGGTTGGGGGCCTTGCACTGAAGCAGGTACTCCCCTTTAAGCTGGGATCTTATGGCCAAATGCTTGGCTTGCGCCTTCGGACTTCTGGAGATATGTCATATCCAGCTGGGTCGAGGATAGGGGGTAAAGTGGCCAGGCGCCAGGCTTGTACTTTGGTTGAGCCTTTCCTTCCCTCTCTTATTCCTTCCTCTCTCCCTCCCTCCCTCCTTCCAGTCCTCCCTTCATTTCTCTCTCTCTCTCTCTCTCTCTCTCTCTCTCTCTCTCTCTAATTTGTTTTTTCTTGTTTTCTTTTTCTCTCTTTCATTATACCTACCTGAATCTCCAGTTCATCAATCAATAATGAATACAAGTGATGGTAGCAGGTCTTTTGGCCTCATTCCTAATTTCAAAGACAATTTTTCTAACCTTTCACAAGTTTGAAGTTTGCTACAGGTTTTCATAAGGTTTTGTATTCAGCCCCCTTTTATTTCCCCTTAGTGCAAATTATTTATTTAACATTTGCAGCATGAAAGGTGCTAGTTGCTATGAAGTAGACAAAAATATACAAGACATGATTCCTACCTCAAGAAACTAATAGGATCATTAGTGATATGAAATACATAGAAATAACTTAATACAGATTAAAAGGTGACAAATGAAAGACACAAATCAAGCATGTAGATGCTGCATCATCTCTTTGAAGGATTCAATTAAATAAATGTTGAGCACCTACTCTGTGCAAGGATTAGGGAAGGCTCTATAAGAGGTTATTTGAATCTCAGAAATGTTTCTTAAAATTAAATGAATAAACTCTTAGGTTAGTAATAAGGATAAGTTTGTGTTTAGTACTTTGATTACTTAATGATTTACCTCTAGAAACCCTAAGGTTTTAAGAAGAGGAAAAAGGTCAATTTTATCCCATGATAGAGCTAAACTCTAAAATGTGCAGTACAAAAAATATATGTATATTTTATATGTCAGTATTATGGAAAATAATATTTCAACTACAGTTATATTTTAGACATAAATTTAAGATGTAATGCTATCTTTACAGAAATGGGGACAAAAAACACTGCCCATAAATAATTGCTTTTAATGCCTTTAAAACTTGATTTTGGGGGTAATTTTGTAGTTAAATTCAATTGAGTAAGCTGCAAGGAAAATATAATCATCCTCTAGGGCTTGGATAAAACCATTTTTTGGTATGTTTTTCTCATTATGAGTAATTACAGGTAAAACTTGATTGTACCCTCTTTTGAGTATCATTTAAAAAAAAAGCAAATATCCACTTTCTTAAATCATTGTACTTGGCAATGTTACATATGTATTACCACATAGAAATAAAAAAAAAACTTCCAATGTTTCCCATACAAAATACCTATCAATCTTATTATTGTTAATATTTTGTAGTTAAAATCTTGTCTAACTCGGTTGTGTGTGAAAAGTGAGAAAAAGCAGAACCTGATTCTCTGGGGGTAAAGTGTAATAAAACTAGAGGGGGAAACACACACACACACACACAATGATGGGAATGACCAACAGTTTCCCATGGCACTAGATGAAGAAAGATGTCTGAGAAGTGTCCATCCCATTGGGTCAGTAGGAATTTGCTGGTCACCTTACTAAGACCAGTTTCAGTGAAGTGATGGGACTGGGAAGAAAGCCTTGAAAGATGAAGGGAGGGTGAGGGAGAGGAGACAGTGAGCACAGAAAACTCTTTCCAGTGGTGAGTCTGCCGCTGTATCTCAGATTCCCTAAGGCAGTGGTTCTCAACCCTCCTAATGCCGCGACCCTTTAATACAGTTCCTCATGCTGTGGTGACCCCCAACCATAAAATTATTTTCGTTGCTACTTCATTGTAAATTTGTAACCTATGCCGCCATCTTGGTTTTCCCCCCAGGATGTATTTTCATTGTTACAAATTGAACATAATTAAAGCATAGTGATTAATCACAAAAACAATATGTAATTATATATGTGTTTTCCGATGGTCTTAGGCAACCCCTGTGAAAGGGTCATTCGACCCCAAAAGGGGTGGTGACCCACAGGTTGAGAACCGCTGATATATGTTTTCCGATGGTCTTAGGCGACCCCTGTGAAAGGGTCGTTCGACCCATAAAGGGGTCACGATCCACAGGTTGGTGACCCACAGGTTGAGAACCGCTGCCCTAAGGGAAGCTGGAGTACCCAAAAATCAATGGTTCCCTAATACCAATCATTGATCGATTGTATACAGTGCATAAAAGAATTGTTACTGCTCCAAATCAAAGTGAGAAAGATATGGATTTATAGGAAATTGTTCATAAAACTAAATTTATTTGGTTTAAAGAACTGGCTCTTACTCTGAAATGATGATTCCCCATCTCTTGGAGGAGGTGGGGTGGGAATGGAGGTGGGAAAGTGGGAGAAAACACCCTTTCCTCTCTAAAATGATGGGGAAAGTAGAAATATTTCAGTGATGGCTTTTTTTTTGGCAAAACTGTTGTAATTTAGTAAAATTTTAATAGGTGGAGTTGTGTATTTCTTTCCTTTCAGTTCTGTTGTCTTGTTTTTCTGCTGGCCTAGGATTCCCAAAGTCTTTGAGTCCGATTTCTTTACCCAGAAGAGAGACTGCCTTGGATAAACCATTACCATGGCTAACCTACCTGGGTTACCCCACTTCCTCTCAGGAGCCTGTCTTCTTCTTCCCAAGTCTGCCTCCTCAGCTGCCCTGCCCCAGCAGCACACAGGGTCCCCCAGGAGGCACTCCTTTGTCTTAGCCCAGCAGCAGGGAGCCACTGCACAGAGGAGAGCACGACATTAACTCTTTAGTTGTAGGGCTTCTAACCACCATTTCTTCCCAAGTCTGCCTCCTCAGCTGCCCTGCCCCAGGGAGCACGCAGGGTCCCCCAAGGAGGCACTCCTTTGTCTTAGCCCAGCAGCAAGGAGTAGCTGCACAGAGGAGAGCACGACATTAACTCTTTAGCTGTAGGGCTTCTAACCACCAACTCGGAGCTGCTCAGAACCCTGCACAGTCCTGACCCGGCGTCTGCCCTACAGCAGCTCTGCCAGGTCTTTTGGGGGCTGTGGTGGGTAAACAATTGTTCCATTTGGACCAGTTCAGTTTGATATGGCAAGAAGCCCCCCACATGGCATTGCTAGGAATGAAGTTACATATTCAAACACTTAAGGAAACCTTTACTACATTGACATATTTAGCAATATCATCATCACTAATAAAAGCAGACTTACAACTGGACGCCATTTCGAAGCTTTGATAGCGCTCCAGGCACTTTTGGCGAAAGACAGGAGGAGCATGATGGCGCTCCCCAGCACTCCTAGGGGTTAGATATATGTCAGGGGTCCAGAAGAGAGGTCTGGGGAGATAGAGGTTTGAAAGTCACCTCCCTACAAATGATCTTCAAAGTGATGGAAATGGATGAGCTTGCTTAAGACAGAGTGGGATGGAGAAGAAAAGGGGGCCTGGAACTACCTGGATGCCAGCATTCAGAAGCCTGGTGGGTAAGGAGGGCAAGGTAAGCTTTATTGCAGTGCGAAGTGTACTCATATTTCTTTACTCTCTGTGATCGCTCTTCGTGGTGAACATGCAGATGACACGGAACCAACATGAACCAGCCCTGTTCCTCAGACTCCCGCCTCAGGCTCTGAGTGAGTCTCCTTGGTGTGTTCCTTTCCTCAGCTACACAAAAAGGCCCCTGTGGTCGCAGCCCCTGCCTTCCTTACAAGGTTTGGTGAGAAGTGTCAAGATGGAATTAAACTCAGGCACCAAGATTTACATTCAAATGCCAGCCATTTTCTCAGTCTTTAAGAATAGCCCAGACATGGTATTTCAGGCCCTCAGAAATACTAATAATGCACACGGAATCAGAATCATCATTCATATTATTAACAAGCATTTTTGAGTAATGTTTTGAGTAAGTGCCTAATAAAGTTTAAGAAATAAAAGTAACTCATGTTTATTAAAGAGGAATTACTAGGTCTCCATTCATAAGCTTCAATATCCTGCTTAATGGATTCCATACAACATAACACAGAAATCCAGTGAATGAATTATGGAGAAACAGTCCGCAAAAATTATATGGTTTCCTCTTTTACTCTTGGTCCCCCTCCATGAAATAACAATGAGGAGCGTAGCCTGAATAAAGCCATTTCTTGTAACAGAATGAAAGCATTAGGGTGACACGGGTTGTATTTTAGCAGACGGGCCAGAACATCAAAAGCTTTGTGGTCAGAGTGCGCCCCCTTGTGGAAGACGTGAGTAAGAGAGGGTGCAGAGGCACCAGTATTGTGCTCAAGATCCTGAGAGAACCAAGAGCCAAGAGCGAGGCTGTGAATAAAATGCTTGTTGACCACATTTTGTAAAGAGCTGCGTTAGGAATCAGGCACTTCATCAAAGAAGGAAATGAGTGTAGCCGGGTGGAAAGGAGAGCCTGGGGCAGTTAAACTTGCAGTCGTGGGTTCTAGAAAATTTGAATCATTTATGATGAATTATATACGAAAAAGCCACCGAATGAATTGGAAAGTGGTAAAGAAGTGCGTTGTCTCTGAACTCGGGCTGCCTAGGTGCAGGTCTTGGCTCTGGTAGTAGCTGTGTGACTTTAGGGAGCCGCGTTGCTTTTCTCCAAGCTGCAGTCACCCCATCTGTAAAACAGTGCCTTAGGAGGTGTTGCCTGTGGTTGTGGAACAGGGTTGTTGTGAGAAGCAGATAAAATAACGTAAAGAAAATATTTTTGGTGCAGGGACTGCTGTACTAAAATAGCTGTGACTGTTGCCTGCAGTGTGTGCATGGAAGGCATTTGCATTTCTGTTTTTAAAATGGCTCCCACATTCAGACAGTCGCTGACTGCAGAGTTTGGAAGCTCTGAGGCTCAGTGAAAGCTGTGAGATTGGAGATTTTTGAACTTTTCTGCAAGATACAGCAGAGAGGGTCAGTCAGCGTCCACTTGCTCGTCTGCCATGTGCACCACCAAAGGTGTCCAGGCACCAGTGAGCAGTGTGGCCAACCCGTCTTTACTGCGGCTGATTGAGGTCCGCGCTCAGTCAGGGCTGGGTGGGTGGGTGGTGTGGGGCAGGGTCAATGTGCTATGAGTGGCAAGTGAAGGCAGAAATGGGAAATCCCGCCAGGGCCACAGAAGGGCACAGGTCTCGCGGAGCCCAGAAGAGCTGTACTCCAGGACACAAGAGCACACTCTCAGGGCCGTAACCATTTCCACCCGAGCAGCGACGTGGTGCCTGTGGGCAAACAGAAGAACAGCAGGATAATTATGGGAAGTTGTCTGAAAGTTGTTTTAATCAAACAAAAAGGAAGTGTTTGTCTTTTAAGTCCCTGAAATGTGCTGCCAGAAATTCAGGTATTTGAAAATGTCAAGAAGCACGAATGGAACTAAGAACCTGACCCTGGAAGGAGGGCGGGTGGGCGGAGTGTGCCTTGGGTCCGAGGGCCGAGGATGCCCTTTAGAAGGAGGCCTCAAGGAGACGTGCTGAGGCCACTCTGCCCATCGTCCTCCTTCAGGGAGGGAGTCCCCAAGCTGGATTATATATTTTTTAAATATGTTTTTATTGATTTCAGAGAGGAAAGGAGAGGGAGAGAGAGATAGAAACATCAATGATGAGAGAGAATCACTTACTGGCTGCCTCCTGCACGACCCCGCACTGGGGATCAAGCCCGGCCATGTGCCCTGACCAGGAACTGAACCAGAGAGCTCTTGGTTCCTGGGTCAATGCTCAACCACTGAGCCACACCAGCTGGGCTCCAAGCTGGATTATTAAATGCATCTTTTGTCAAATAGCTATCAGATGGGGAATTCCATTTTAATGAACTAACATTTGGAAGTTACCTGCCTTTTTCCTCTCTTTAATCACTTATAGGGAGTAACCTTCTCTTGTTTTCTCATATCACAGAATGAGAGCTCCATAAGCTTTGGAAATTAATTCATTCTAATGAATGGTATAAGGTGAAACAAAACCAGCTAATGCTTCTAATCATTGGTACCTGGCTTCCCTGACTTTCTCTGCAACCAGGCCGTCCTCATGGCCTTGCTTGGCTGGCTCCTCGGCCTGGGTCCTTCTTTTACTGTCCCCACAGCACTCTCTCTAGCACCTACCATCCCTCTCCTCGCAGTTCCCACCTAGCCTGCTCACACCTCTGGGTAACTCCCACTTTTGTCTTTTCTTGATCTGGGCTGACAAGTGTTACTTAAGAGGAAAATCCCCTAACAGTACTTTTAGAACCCATCATGTGTCTGTGCTCTCAAAATCTGATCTGGGACCTCAGGGCCTCTTGCAAATCTTTTATTCATTTCTTATTGTTCCCTCGAATTCCTCGTGGTGTCTGGAACAGACCTACTCCTCTCCCCTCGGTGTCTGGTGTCTAAGGCCCTAGCAGCCTAGCTCCCTGCCCCCTCACTGGCAAGGCACCCTCAACACCCATTCTGCCTAAGGAGTTATTCTGGAGTCAGTGACCTGGGGTCAGAGACAGCAAGGTTGGAATCTTTATTTTCCAAAAGCGTAGAGCCAATTCTAAGCCCTGAACATTGACAGAATCTGGGGTGGGGAGTGGGGAGTGGGGGGGTGAGGGGAGACTATTGTTTTCTTTCTGTTCAAACTTGTCTAGAATGATTCCCTGACTTCTTTGTTTATCTCATTGATGTGTGTGTGCTGGGATGGGGGAGCTTTTAGGGAGGAGGTAGGGGATAACCCATTTTTTCCTGACCAAAACTTGAAAATGAGAAAAGTGCTGAAAGGTCTACCAAATGCCACTCTAGTAAATATTGGTTTTGATACCGTCTGAGCCCTGAGGTACAAGATATGAACATTCCAAATGGTTAATATTCAGATCAATCGGTAAGGAGCACGTCAGAGCCTCGGTGCAGCTCCGCAGTTCAATTAGCACACACAGCATCCACCCCACGCTTTCCGGATGCAGCTCACATCACCCAGGACCCTGCGCGAGCAACGCTGTGGTTAAGGATATGTCACTGCGAATCAACAAAATATGCAGTTTGATCAGCACATTCTGAGCGCAGATCATTAAAATATGCAGCCGGGTCCCCCAAGTGCATGAAAAATTAACTAACAAGTTTTGTATCTTGATCAGTTTAATGAGTGAGAAGCCGATGAACAAGAGTGTCAAATTGTACAGTCTGGCGAGGGGGCAGATGATTGCCTGCGCGGAGCCGCCAGGGCCAGGCTCATAGTGTTGGTTTTCAAAATACCCACCCTTAGAATTCAATGTCAGAGGGAGCTGATTAGTATTAAGATGTTGTCCAGCCTGTTTCCAGCAGGATGTGATGAGATGTCGAGCCTTCAGATGTAAATGAAACATTGATCCTTCCTTTCAGGCTTCACTAGGTCTTAATGGACTCAGCCATGCGCCTGGAAGCCCCTGCCAATGGCATCCCATGCACATGTGCCGGCCTAAGAGGCAGTGGCAGCCTTCTGGAAATATCTAAACCATCTGACCTTGAAAAGCAGCTAACAGAAAAGGGGGGGGGGTTCTTTAATCAAACTGCATCAGAGATGCCACATGCCATTGAGGAAAAAAGCAAGAAGAAAAAAAGCAGGGCTTCCTAAACCAAGAATGCCCAGTTAGAAAGTTGGTGGAGAATTTGAGTAAATTAAACTCGAGTGGTTGATGATCACCAAGGAGACATTTGAATTGGGTTGTCACAGGAGGCTGTAGGGCCTGCTGTCACCCAGCTGTTGGCAGGATGCTGATGGGGAGGTTGACAACCCACTTTTAACACAGCCACGCACGCCCCCGGTGACTTGGCCCATGTATAAACGAGGACTTGAGCGCCGGTCTATTAATTCTGCCCTGATACTTTATCTTGGCCGACCGGCTGGCATTGCCGCTGTGGGAGTGTCAGTTTCCCAGGGCATAAATGTAGCCCCTTCTATAATGAGGTGGGCAACAGAAATGTGACAATCCCAAATAACAGGCAGAACGCAAGTCCAAATGGGAACATTCCGCAGGCAAAGGGGGAGAGGGCTATCTGGCAAATGCTGAGGTCGCCCCGGTGACTTGGCCCATGTATAAACGAGGACTTGAGCGCCGGTCTATTAATTCTGCCCTGATACTTTATCTTGGCCGACCGGCTGGCATTGCCGCTGTGGGAGTGTCAGTTTCCCAGGGCATAAATGTAGCCCCTTCTATAATGAGGTGGGCAACAGAAATGTGGCAATCCCAAATAACAGGCAGTTCGCAAGTCCAAATGGGAACATTCCGCAGGCAAAGCGGGAGAGGGCTATCTGGCAAATGCTGAGGTCAGAGCTGCCGCCTGCCTTTCTGTTGAGCATGTTGGGGCAGAGGACTGGGGTGTGATGGGGGGAGGACTTTTTTTTTTTAATCTTTCTCAATTTGATTAGACTTTTCCAAAGTGTAGCGCGTGGACATACCCAGAATGACTTTTGGTCTAATGTGGCATATGGACAAACTTTTAAAAATGGTTCTAGTTAGGAGTCTATTCCCATGAATATTAAAGTAGAGATAGCACATCAAATTCGTGGTTTAACTAATATTATTCCTTAGAGTGAGCTAGAGATAGCAAAAGTGAGTTTAATGAAAGTAAATTTAAAGACAAATTCTACATGCGTAATAAATGGATATGTCGAAAGTCATAAAGGGGTTTTCAAATGGCTGAAGTTTAAGAAAACTGCTCATTGCTGCCATGAGGGCTGGAGCCAGGTCTGTAAGAAGACCCTCCTTCTTAGATCAATCAAAAAAACGTGAATTTCAAAAATTCATAATACACAGGTGAAGAGATGAAGGGCTGTCAAAGCACATTACTGCAGTTAGCTTATTACCTCACCATACACAGAGATACAAAGTAAGAAGCTCAGACCCAGAACAGGCTCTGAGGCACCAACACATCAGTCAACTGTCATAAAATCATAAAAGTACTCTTTGAATGACCAAAAACTAATTTTCAGTTATTGAAGTTTTAATTAAATAGTATTAATATTTTATTATAAAGTACTAGAGGCCTGGTGCACGGATTCGTGCACATTGAAAGGAAATTAATTAGAAGAAATATTTTAGTGGCCG
>NW_005356905.1:84124-95607 GCF_000412655.1 Myotis brandtii | reverse complement strand
TTTTTTCTTTTTAATTCTGGGATTTATTTACCTTCTATAATTGAAACTCTGTTGCCTTCACTGGCGCTTTCAGATCTGAGGCCGCGGCTGGCTGAAAGCAGGTATCTGGGGTTTGTTTAGCTTCTATAATTGAAACATTGTTGCTTCCGGAGCTCAGAGCCTGGCTGCGGCAGGCGGGGAACCTTGGCTTCCTCCATCACTGGAGCAAGCAAGCCTCCTGCTCACTTCAGCTGCGTGGCTGCCAGCCGCCATCTTTGTTGGCAGTTAATTTACATATCTTGCTGATTAGCCAATGGGAAGCGTAGCGGAGGTACAGTTAATTACCCTTTTTGTCTTTTATTAAATAGGATAGATAGCATGCATCAAAAGCATACATACTATAGACATGTATGACATGCATGCACACATCTGTGTATTTTCAAAATATTAAGACACAACTGTGCCCTCTGGCTACATTAAGAAATAGAAAATGACTAGTACTTTGAAGTTGCCTTTGTACTCCCCCAACTGCAACACTGTTCCCTCCCCATTTTACTGAGTTTAAGGTTGATCATTTCCTTGTCTTTCTTTATAATCTTACTATGTGTGCATGTACCTCTAAGCAATATATTATCTAATATTTCTTGCCCTTCAAATTTACATTAAAAGATGCATACTATATGAATTATTCTTAACTTGCTTTTTTTCATTCAGGATTATGCTTTTAGTATTAACACATGCTAATATGCATAGATGTAGTTTATTCATCTTCACTCCTGTGTAATATTCCACTGACTATATCACAATAATGTATCCACTATGCTGTTCATTTTTTATTATTATGAGCAATGCTGCTTTTACAGGTCTCCTGGTGTCCATGGGGAAGAGATTCCCTTATGTATACACTTAGGAAGAGAATTGCTAGGTCCTAGGTAGGTGCTTTTCCCACTTTATAAGGTATTGTTTGCATTGTGTTTTTTTTAAAAGATTTATTGATTTACACTCTCACTATTTACAATAGCAACAAAAATAAAAATTACTACATATTTATCTTACACTATATATAAAAATCAACTCAAAATGGATTAGAGACTTAAATGTAAGACCCAAAACTATAAAACTTCTAGAAGAAAACAGGGGAAAAGCTGCTCAATATTGGTCTTGGCAATTATTTTTTAGATATAACACCAATTATACAGGCTGTAAAGGCAAAATTAGTAAGTGAGACTACATGGAACTTAGAAGTTTCAGCACGGCAAAGGAAACAATAGAATGAAAAGGCAACATATGGAATGAAAGAAAATATTTGCAAACCATGTATCCAATAAGTAGCTAATATCCAACATATAAAAAATTCCAACAAGTCAATAGAAAAAAAAGAAATAAATAAACCCAAATAACCTAATTTTAAAAGGGGCAGATATTTCTAAAAAAAAGAGAGAGAGATAAATGGCTACCAGGTATATGAAAGATGTTCAACTCACCAATCATCAGAGAAATTCAAATCAAAACCATAAAAAGATATTACCACACACTTGTTAGGATTGCTATCTTTAAAAAAAAGCCTCAAAAGATTACAAATGTTGGCAAACATGTGGGAAAACTTGACCCCTTGCACAGTGTTAGCAGGAATGTAAAATAGTGCGGCCACTATGAAAAACAATGTGAAGGTTCCTCAAAAAATTAAAAATAGAATTACCATATGATCCAGCAATTCCACTTCTGGGCATATATTCAAAGGAGTTGAAATCAGGATGGCAAAGAGATATCTTGCACCCCCACATTCCTTGCAGCATTATTCATAATAGCCAAGATATGGAAACAATCTAAATGTCCAGTGATGGGTGAATGATAAAGGAAATGCGGTATATACACACAATGAAATATTACTCAACCTTAAAAGAGAAAAAAAAATCCTGCCCTATGCGATGTCATGGATGAACCTGAATGACACTACACAAAGTGAAATAAGCCAGTTACGGACAGAGAAATACTACGTGATCCCATTTACATGAAATACCTAAAATAGTCAAACTCATAGAAACAGAGAGAAAAGTGGTGGTTGCAGGGACTAGGGTGAGGGTGTGGAATTGTTTAATGGAGACAAACTTTTTATGCAAGTTCAATAATTCTAGAGATATGAGGTACAGCATAGTTCTTATAGTGAACAATACTGAATTGTGCACTTAAAAATTTTGTTAAGAGAGGAGATCTCATGTTAAACATTCTTACCACAAAAACAAAACCAACAGCACAGGGGCACGAGGAAACTTTTGGAGGTGATGCTCATGTCTGTTACTTTGACTGTGATGACAGTTTCATGAAAAGGTGTCTGCGCATGTTCCAACTCGTCAAATTGTATATGTTAAGTTTGTACAGTTTTTGGTATATCATTTCCAGCTTAATGTTAACTTAAAAAGTGTTAACATGTTTAAAAAGTGCACAACTGATTTCTTTATTGAATTAATTTATTGAAATACATCAAAAAGATCTATAATCTTGTAAGTATAGCATGCGATGGATAGAAAAATTTAATATCATACAAATATTCACTCTTCTCAGATGAACTGGAAGTTTTATATTTCAACCAGAATTTAGATAAAGTTTTACATGGAAGTTATAATGTGATTCTGAAGTTTACATGGAAATTCAAAGGGCTGAAATTAGCCAGAATAATTTTGAAAGACAAAAAGATGAGTCATCTTGCTCTATCAAATGTGGTTATTAAGACAATGTGATATTAGTGCAAAGATAGACTGTGTACTGACAGAACAAAACATGGAGCCCAGAAACAGAACATCCCCAGAAGGGAATGTACAGATGGAGATCGCGGTGCAGGTCACTTGGGATGGGGTAAACTCCTAAGTAAATAGTCCTCTGACCCCTGATTGACTCTACCGGAAAAAATAAAACAGAGCCCTACGTGCCACCACACAAGAGTTAATTCCTCGTGGATTAAGACTTAAATGTGAAATGAAAAACTTAAAAAAGTTTTAGGAGACAGTGAAGAAGAATAAATTTATAATCTCTATGTAGGGAAGGATTTCTTAAACATGATGCAAAAAGCACAAAACATAAAAAGGAGATTTATAATTGTGACTACATTAAACTCAAGATGTCAAAAGACATTTAAAAAATGTCATAAAGAGCCCAACTGGCATGGCTCAGTGGTTGAGTATTGACCTGTGAATGAGGAGGTCACAGTTCAATTCCCAGTCAGGGTTGTGGGCTAGATCCCCAGTAGGGGACATGCAGGAGGCAGCCAATCAATGGTTCTCTCTCATCATTGATGCTTCTATCTCTCTCTCCCTCTCCCTTCCTCTCTGAAATCAATAAAAATATACATATATTTTAAATGTCATAAAGAGAATAAAATGTAAACCACCAAGTGGGGGACATATTTGAAATACATATATCTGGAAAAGAACCCTTATCAAAAATACATATAAAGACCGCTTGTGAATCATTAAGAAAAAAGATAAATAACCAAATAGAAAAATAGGCAAAAGTGGCAAACAGGAATTTCACAGAAGAACATATGAATGGCACATAAATATTATGTTATGCTCAAACTCATTGGTTATCAATAAATTGCAACTTTATTGCCAGGGTAAGATACAATTTACAAGTCAAGCAGTATTATCTGTTTATGATGAAGGAGAACTAAAAATTCTCACCTATTGCAGATGAGAGTGTAAATCAGGACACCTACTTTGGCAAATGAATAAGCATTTTCCAGTACAGTGGAGGATTTACATAGTCTAAGACCTAACAAGTCCACTTCTAAGTATATAACCATGAGAAAAAACTTGCACAGTTGTGCCAGGAGACATACATAACAATGTCCAGAGCAGACTCTCCATAACAGCAAAATGCCCATCAGCAAAGAAAGGATAAAGTGGGACAAAGGCATAGAGTGGAATACTATGCAATTGTAAAAAGTAAAATTAACCACAGCTCCATGGATGAATCGCAAAACAACAACAACAAAAAACAAACCACAAAAAAACAGAACATTGAGTAAAAAACACTGAGTCACAAAAGAATATATACTATATTGTCCAATTACATATCCTATTAAAGAAAAGCCTAATATGCTAAGTGTCTGGTTGTCCGGTTGTCCGTTCAACCAATCAAAGCATAATATGCTAATGATATGCTAAGGTCACTCAACTGCTCGCTATGATGTGCACTGACCACCAGGGGGCAGACACTCAACGCAGGAGCTGCTCCCTGGTGTCAGTGCCCCCCCACAGGGGGAGCGCCACTCAGCCAGAAGCAAGGCTCACAGCTGGTGAGTACAGTGGCAGTGGTGGGAGCCTCTCCCACCTCCACAGCAGCACTAAGGATGTTCGACTGCCAGCTTAGGCCCACTCCCCTTGGCTGTCAGTCGGACATCCCCCCAGGGCTCCCAGACTGTGAGAGGATGCAGGCTGGGCTGAGGGACCCCCCCCCCAAGTGCACAAATTTCATGCACTTGGCCTCTAGTCTATACTAATAGCCTAGGTCCGTGGTCGGCAAACCTTGCTCGTGAGCCACATGCGGCTCTTTGGCCCCTTGAGTGTGGCTCTTCCACAAAATACCACGTGTGGGCATGCACATACAGTGCGATTGAAACTCCGTGGCCCATGTGCAGAAGTCAGTATTTTGTGGAAGAGCCTGTATTTTGTGGAAGAGCCACACTCAAGGGGCCAAAGAGATGCATGTGGCTCGCGAGCCGCGGTTTGCCGAGCCGCAGTTTGCCGACCACTGGCCTAAGTGGTTGTCACGCCCTCACGCATCATGCCCTAACGTCACAAGATGGCCATTACAAGATGGAGGAGGAGGCGGGTCACAGCAAGGGAGGGCAGTTGGGAGTGATCAGGCAGGCAGGGGAGCAGTTAGCTGTCAATCAGGCTGGCAGGGGAGTGGTTAGGGGGCAATCAGGCTGGTAGGCAGGTGAGTGGTTAGGAGCCAGCGGTCCCAGATTGTGAGGGGGATCGGGCCTAAACGGGCAGTTGGACATCCCTTGAGGGGTCCCAGATTGGAGAGGGTGCAGGCCGGGCTGAGGGATCCTCCTCCCCTCCTCCCATGCAAGAATTTCATGCACTGGGCCTCTAGTTTTAAATAAAATACTTAGATAAAGACATAAGGTATAAAACTATAAGAAAAAGCAAGATAATTATGGTATACAATTCAAATAGTGTATTATTTTGGATGGAGAAAGGGAGGAAAAATTCTAACTATAGTTAATGCTTATTTCTGCAGCTAGGTGGTGACTACAAGTGTTGATTTTATCAGCCTTTAAATTGTATATATAAAAATGCACATAATATACACTCATTTATATATATTGTAGAACTTACAATGTAAACAAAGACAAAATCAATTAGACAGTTAACATATATTGCAAAAATGTGAAGGTATCACTTTATTGACCAAGTAAGGATGATTTTATGCCAGAGAGAAAAAGGAGGTATGATTGCAGTATATGCTCTGTCAGGGGTCCCATTAATTCATTTGGGACACCAGTGCATACATGAGTATTTGGTACCTGGTACATAATAGATATTTGATACAGTTGGTGAAAGACAGGAGGATAGGAAAGGGAAAGAGAGATGGGGGTAGGGAGAGAGGGAAGGAAAAAGGTAAAGAAGGGATTGAAGAGGGAAGGAGGCTGGTTGCCCTAGATTTGTGAATAATTGATTATTCATATTAAATAGATTTCCTGTTGTCTGGAAAGAGTTCTGTCTTATTGGGACTGAGGGAGCACTCCATTCTCTCACAGAATTTAGCCCATTGTGTCTTGTGTTACTAATGGTTACACTGACAGCTCTAGCACACCATTGAGACTTGCTTGTCAAACATTAACTTCTATACCATGTTATAGATTTTTTTCTGATAGAGTAATCACTACTACTTATGCGGAATGACAGAGCTGCCTGATAGTATTTCATCTAATCCAAAAACATAAGAAATTACCCAGCTATGTAAGACATAGAAAAAAACCCCAAAGGGAATTTTTGTTTTCTTTTCTTTTCTTTAACTCAAGACAGGAAGGGAAGTATTAAGCCTATAACTAAACTCTGACCGAATGTATTTTTTTGTCTTAGTTTCATGAGAATTGGGCCAGTGGGTAAATATTTCAGTATGTTGGTTACATGCTTAAACCTGCATTTTAAAAGTAAAATGTTAAGGCTGAGTAAATACAAAATAATATCGATAACATTTTCAAAGTATAAAATAATGGAAAAACCTTGTCTACACAACACACAGCTCCCAAAAACGGAACACTAATGAGATCTAGAAGCACTTCCCATACCCTCTCCCCTCCACTTTCCATTGCCCCATGCAAAGTACTGCCTATCCTGAATTGTGTTTATAACATCTCATAGTTTTCATTTATAGTGTTCATATTTGTATATGCTCCTAAACACGAAATTCTTTGTTTTTACAGATTTTTAAACTTCATCTAAATACAAGAACACCACATTTTTTCTACTATGCCTTGGTTTTCTACCATTCAGCACCCGTTTTTTGAGATTTGTCCATGATTTAATGTACACACCTGTAATTTATTCATTTCCATTGCTCTTTACAAGCATATCACAACGGGCTTATCAATTTTTCCTATTGATTGTTATTTCAGTTGTTTCCAATTTCTTTATTACTACATCTCGAAGGACTTTCTTGTACATGTCTTCTGGTTCCCGTGTTCAAGGCTCTCTGGAATTGGACCTAGGAGTGAGATTATTGGGTTAGAAGGCATGCAATTCTGAAACTTCACTAGATAATAATTGTTCTCCACAGCAGCTTCCTAATTTGTACTGCCACCAGCCTGGACTGGAAATTTCTGTGGCCCATATCTTCACCTGCCCTGGTTGCCACTCTCATGAGTTAGCATTCGCCACGCCCTCTGATGGGCTGGCTTGTATCACACACTTAAGTAACCGCAGATGTAACTCAATCAGTATACAATCTACACTTAGGTCGGTGCCCTGATTTGAAGTTAGTGGCCCATGTTGAATTGGACCATGGCCTCATTTGGACATTTACAAAAAAAGGAGGGCTTCAAGAGGAGAATAGGTCTGCTGTTTTCTCAATAAAGTGCTGATTGACAAATGTGAGGGAAAAAATCATGATGTTAGTAGTGGAGTGAAATATTGTATTTGGCACTGTTGGGAAATCACCCAAGTTTTGTGGGTTTCTGACTTCATAACTACAAGATATTTGGATCAAAGTGTACTTACTTTAGGTGACATATGAATTCATAATCCAAGGGAAAAAGCCTCGTAAAAATAACTTAACATTAAATATATCTTGCAAAAGGACCATTTAACTTGGCAAAATATTAATGAAATAAAACACATGGGTTAGATTTCCCTTATAATACACACAGGAATAAAATGTGCTCAGCAAAATATGCTTTGGCTTTTGCTAAACTAGAAACATCTGAAAATAACCTGAGAGATTTCCTTCAACTACAGCATGTTTCTGGCTTTGTCCACCACTTAATTAAGTGTTGTTTTAATAATGATGCACATTAGGATGGGGGTTGTACCCAGCCTACAACCATTCTTTATGGGGTAGTAAAGATAAAGACAATAGTACCGACGTAAAAAAAAAATATTTAATTTCACGGTCTTACCTTCTTAACATATGTTTCATATCAGCCTTACTAGTTATTTTCCCAAATCCCCTTTCGTTAAGAAAGTTAGCCATTGTTTTGTCCTTGAAAATTTAGGTGGAAACCTGTTCTGATGGCTCAAGGATAAAGAAGATAGGTGAGATGTTTCCAGGCAACTGCAATACCACTGCTTATGAAGAACCCAGTTGTGTGCACTGGGGAAGCATGATTTGAGTTCAGGCATTTTTCAAGGCCAGTCATTGCTTTATCCCTTGTCTTCACAAAGTGAACTCTTGAACCTTTAAAACTAAGGTTGTAGAAATGATACAAACAGAACCATAAATGCTACTCTAGTACAATCTTGGTGCGTGTGTAGACTTACTTTATTATAAAAAATACAGTGCATTTCAGACATAAAAACCTAACTGTTTTAGACTTCCACCACCAGTAAAGATGGTGTAGCTAAATCTAACCAATCTGTTTGCTGAGGACAATACAGCCTGGACAAGATAATGTTTTAAGTGTTTGAAATAGTGGTGATGGGGCGGGGCGGGGAGGGGGGCAGTGTATTTCAAGGCATTGGAAAGACAAAAAGAGTAAAGAATGGTGAGCCAGGGTGTGGGGAAGGATGGAGCCCAGGGAGTTGAACCTGGCTTTGGGGACTATTCCTTCCCTGATGGGCTTTTGCTGATTTAAAAAGGAACCTGAAAGTGTAAAAGGCTGAGAAGCTGAGCATTGCTTTTCACAGCTTCACGGAGTAAAGGGAATAGGCCTTAGGGCCTATCAGGAAGGGAAGGGGATTTGTAGAAACCCCTGAAGAAATCCCGAAGAGCTAGACCTTAGGAACAGAACAGGGTAAACTGGAAATAGAGAAAATGGAGCTCAGTTTCAATTTACCTCAATACCTAAAAATGAATTGAGGTGATACCAATGCCAATGCATAAACAAATGTGAAGTCTCTTCCTAAGACCAAGATATGCTGAGCCTCGAATTATTTCTACAATCAATTTTGCAAATACAGTACTCTCTTTCTCTCTCTCTCTCTCTCTCTCTCTCTCTCTCACACACACACACACACACACACACACACACACACACACACTCATACATATAAATAATCAAGCATCCAAGGAGCTAATAGAATATAAATACTAAAAACAAGAGAAAAAAACAAAAAATACTAAATGATATATAATTTCCAAGCTTACTGAAGAGGAAAGAGAAATTTTAAATGCTCAATCAAAATGAAAGCAAGGAGAGAAAAGAATCATAAAACAAATAGAAAACAAATACTAACATAGATTTAAACCCCAAATAAATAATAATTAGATTAAATGAAAATGGTCTAAATGTTCTAATTCAAAGACAAAGGTGATCAGATTGGGGCGGGGGGGGCAAAAGATGAAAAAAAGAGGCATATGCAAAACATAAGATAAAAGAGGTTGAAATTAAGAGATAAAGCATGCAGATATTCACCAAAAGAAAGACTGCATAGGTATATTATTAGACAAAGCTGACTTCAGAAGGAAAAGCACTAATATAGGTAAGAAATACTTCATAATAATAAAAGTTTTAGCTTTTATTATGACGATTCTAGCTTTCCATCCAAATAAACAGAGCCTCACAATAGGTATAATTACAAAACAGAACTTAACTAGATAAAAGGAGAAATGAACAATTCCAAAATATATCAGGAAGATACCCCAAAATATCTAACTTAGAAAGCCATATAAAAGTAATATTATAACATTTAGAAAATTAATTTGCAAACTTGATTTAATATACATAATAAAACACTGAATCCAACCCACGGGCATTTTTTAAAAATATGGAGCGCTTCATGAATTTGCGTGTCATCCTTGTGCAGGGGCCATGCTAATCTCCGTATCGTTCCAATTTCAGTACATGTGTTGCCTAAGAGAGCACAGCACACAGGCAGTTTTTATTTAATTTTTAATTTTTTTATTTTTGAGAGTATGTTTATTAAAGCTAGGGACAGTGAAATAAGGAAGGGCTTAATATATAAGAAGCAACAAGATAGAGCCTAGGCAGGGCTGCTTTGGCTCTCTGGGAAGTCAGAAAAAAGAGGGCCTTGGACACAGGTTCAGGGTTGAGCCCAGGACCACCTACCACAGACCATTGCTCCCCTGGTTGCAAGTCTTGTGAGGACCTTTATAGTTTAGGAGGTGCGTGCCTGAGAGGGAAGGAAGGGCTGGGTGTGCTCCTGGGAGGAGCCCACAGGCCTTTTTAAAATGACCATATGCTAAGACATAAAACAAGTTTCAAAATTAATATATTAAAGTTTAGAATAGAGTGGATTCTCTGCTCACAGTGGGGGGATAAAAAGGCAACTAGAAAAACTCTAGATGTTTAGAAATTAAACAATAGACTTCTAAATAATACATGGGTCAAAGAAGCCATGATAAAAATAAATATTTTAACTCAATGAGAATGAAAATGCAATGTGTTAAAACTTATGAATGACAGCTAAAACCACGCTTAAAAGGAAATTTACTACTTAAGAAGTAAATATGAAGAAAAAAGGTTCAAAATCAATAACCTCAACTTTAAACTCAGGAAAGTAGAAAAAAGAACAGCAAAATAAACCCACAGAAAGTAGAAAGAAGGAAGGAATAAAATAAGAGTATAAAATCTAAAAATACAATTTAAAGAACATTTTATTTAATTTTTAAAAATATATCTTTATTGATTTCAGAGAGAGAAAGGGAGAGAAAGAGAGAGATAGAAACATCAATGATGAGTCATTGATTAGCTTTTTCTTGCACCCTCTACTGGGGATTGATCCTGCAACCCAGGCAGGTGCCCTGACTGGGAATCTAACCCTGACCTCCTGGTTCATAGGTCGACACTCAACCACTGAGCCATGCCAGACGGGGCTAAAGAGCATTTTAAAGAAAAATATGAGTAAGCTAAATAGTCATCGAAGAGGCTATGGGAAAATTTTAACCCATTAACATTTGTGGAAAAGAAACAGTGGAAATGGAAGCAGAAGTTAATGCAATAGAAATTTTTTAAAAAGGACTGATTAAAAAAGAACTGAATCTGGTTCTTTGAAATAACTAATGGGGAGATACAAATGAAGAAATCTATGAATTAGAATGGATATAACTGTTCTTATGTAGAGATGATAAGACTGTCTACATCAAGAGACTCTACAGACAAACCTTTAAAATTAATAAGATTCAACAAGGCTGTGGATCAGTATACAAAAATTATTAAGGTTTCCTCACACAGGAATAACAAAATAGAAAATGTAATAGAAGAAACAGAATCACAAAAAAGATACAACAACAAATAAACTATAAAGTACTTAGTAAAAGAAACTCTACAAGTATGTGCATGAGCTTCATGAAAAAAATATGTAATTGTTTATTGAAGAACATAAAAGAGGACTAGGATAAGTAGAAATTTTACATTTTTCATGAATTTCTTAAATCAACATTTGAAAAAACATTAATACTTCCCAAATAATCTATATACAGTGCAGTTCATTACAATCCATACAAATCTAATTACAATTCTACTCAAGATCCCAAGTTGATGTCTGTGAAATGATTAACTGAGTCTAAAATGTATGTGGTCAAAGTATTGTAAAGGTCAAAGAATTACTAAGCTAATTTTAAAAAGAAAAACAAAGAAGGGTGAATCTTTTTATACAATATGAAGACATAGAGCATTAAAAAGGTAAGATCATCAAAACAGTGTAATATTGGCACAGAGGAAAACAAATAGACCAATGGGACATAACAGAGACTCTTGAACTAGACCCAAACATATATGTAAACTTGGAATATAACAGATCATATTGGTATCATAAATCATAAATCACTGGTATTATAAATCAATGAGTTAAGAACAAACTAAAAAATTGTGTTAG
>NW_005356905.1:68858-83954 GCF_000412655.1 Myotis brandtii | reverse complement strand
TTTGATATATAGACATATATAAAACCAGATTTTTATTTCACATTATAAATAACATAAATTTTGTATTAAAATCGAAGTATGAAAAAATAACTATTTCAGAAAAAATATAGAAGAATTATCTATCTTTATGAACTCAGGATAGAGAAGGCTTTCTGAAATAAGAAGTAAAAAGTATAAACCATAAAAGAAAAGGTAATGTTTTAAAAGCAAAAATCTTCTGTTTTAATTTACTCTTTAGCCCTAGCCAGTTTGGCTCAGTGGATAGAGTGTCAGCCTGTGGACCCAAGGGTCCCAGGTTTGATTATGGTGGCACATACCTCAGTTGCCGGCTGTGGCCCAGGCCTTGGTCAGGGTTCATGCAGGAGGGCCCTGGTCAGGGCTCGTGCCAATCAATGTGTTTCTCTCACATCGATATTTCTCTTTGTCTTTCCCTCTCTCTTCCACTCTCTCTAAAAAAATCAATGGAAAAATATCTTTGGATGAGGATTAAAATGAATGAATGAATGAATTAATTAATTAATTTAATTACTGTTTTATATTTAGGGATAAAGGTTGAAATTACCCAAATACCAATTATTAAATAAATTATGTCATATCCATACAGTAGAATAATATGCAGCTTTAAAAAAAAGATGCAAGCTCTCTATATGCCAATATGGAAAAAGCACCAAGATATAAAGTGGTTAAAGCAATATACAGAACTGAGTATATATAGCAAATTGCCATTTATGTAAAATTGGGGAAATAAAGTAGCTATTTATATTTAAATTAAGAAATTTTGAAAGGATATTTGTTGGTTCTTGTAACAGAAGTTCAAGCAGAAACTAAGTAGTTCAGGATCAGGGGTTTGAGGGTATCTTTTCACTGTACACCTTTTAATACTAGTATATGTCTTTAAATTTTGAACTATGTGAATGTATTACATTTTTTAAATTAAAACAAAAATTTCCAATACAAGTGCCCTCCCCCCCAAAAAAAGTGAAGCATAAGTTAAATTTAATTGCAATGTATGTAGCCGACAAAGCCTTAGAATCTACAATACATAAAACACTTATTCAAATCAGTAAGGAAAAGACACTCCCTACAGGTCTACGGAAAGAATGTGAGTCTAACCAGGGGTGGGCAAACTTTTTGACTCAAGGGCCACAATGGGTTCTTAAACTGGACCGGAGGGCCGGAACAAAAGCATGGATGGAGTGTTTGTGTGAACTAATATAAATTCAAAGTAAACCTCATTACATAAAAGGGTACGGTCTTTTTTTTTTTTTTAGTTTTATTCATTTCAAACGGGCCGGATCCAGCCCACGGGCCGTAGTTTGCCCACGGCTGGAAACAGACATTTAAAAGAAGAGGAATTATGGATATATTCAGAATATGTAATGTGTTGAATTTCATCACTTACCTGGAAAGGCAAATCAGTACAAAAAAAAGATAGATTTTCATTAAACAGGTCAAATTAAAGAGTCTTTGTTGAGTGTTGTCAGGCATGTGACAAAGCTGTGCCCCTCTTGTGGGACTATTGGTTGGTACTGACAGTTTAGAGTGTAAGTTGGCAGTGTTTAGTAAAATTAAAAAATATGCATACCCTCCAACCCAGTAATTTCACGTTTGGTATGGATCCTAGACAAATTCCTGCAACTCTCTACCAGGAAGCACTTGCAAAGATGTTCCTTCGAGTGTGTATTTAACAAACACTCACGTGGCACTTACTACATTCCAGTCTGGCTCTAAGTACTTTACAAATATTATCCCAGCTAATCCTCATAACAACTCTAGGAGGTAGGTACAATTAATATCCTTGCCTTTTAGAAAAAAATATAAACCTTGACACCCCCCCTAAAAAAATAATAATAATAAGGTTAGGATTGTGGCCCAAAGTCATATGGCTAGTAAATGGTAAGACTGGGTGTGAAGCCAAGTAGCCTAGCTCAAACGTGTTCTTTCAGCCCCAACAATGCAGTAAAATCCTGCACACCACTTACAACTTTATTAGTAGAGGACTGGATGGACAAAATGTGCTATATTCATAGGATGAAATGCTATCTGCCACTATACACATCTATAATAATAAAAGCGTAATATGCTAATTAGACCAGACAGCCGGACGTCCTTCCAGACGAAGCCAGGGCTGCGAGGGCCAAGGCAAGCCCCTTGCACGAATTTCGTAAATCGGGCCTCTAGTCTATAGATATTTCTTTATAATTCATATAGGAATAGTTCTCAAAGCATCTTATTGTGAAATAAACTTTCTGAAACAATTTTATACAATTGGTATTATTTATTTCTATAGAATACATCAATGAAACCATCTGGGCTTCAAGTTTTCTAGGGAGTTCCTGGACATGTCTGAGTTTTTCTGTGCCCTGTAATGGGCTCTTGCAAAGCTGGGTGGCTGAACGCAAAAATGGTGTACCTGAAGGACTGTCACAGGTTTCAGGTAAGAAAAGTTACTTTCAGAAAATGAAACCATCCAGGAATTCTGTGTTTATATGTAGCTTACCCATTTAAAGTTGCTTTAGAATATATATAATTGCCATAAAGGAAGCTCCTTAGTCTGACTTTGTGGTTAAAGAGAATGTTCTTTATTTCAAATTTACCAAAGATGGGGTGGGGGCAGGAGCAGAGGGCAGGGGGATAAAAATAGAGCAATAGTCTGTGAAACTAATTACCCAAAGGAATGTATGAAAATTGTGCATGCATGGATGGATTTCATGGTCAGGTTTATTGAGGTCAAATGGTATGTGGCTCGGAACCACCAACAAGTCTAGGTGATTAGAATGGAAGTATTTGAGGAACTGAACATGTAGTTAAGAAGAATTAATTTGGAAAATTCCACTTTCAGGTACACTGAATGACTACATTCTTTCGCAGGCCTTTCTGGCCTCTACTGGTTATCTGTGGAAGCCTGTGGTTGCCATGAAAGGGACTCGTTTGTCATAGCTAGTTTCTAATGAGTCTCCTAGTTCATTTCCTTTGCAAGGAGCTGCCCTGTGGGGACCCAGAAGAGCCCGCCCACAAACCTAGGTTTCGCTGATTCTGTTGGGTAGAACTTTTTTAATGGCAACTGGCAGAAAGCCCAATCTAGAATTACTTAAGCTAGTAAAGAACTGGCTTACAGTAAAGGGTAGGTCATGTCAACATCAGGGGTAGCTGGTTCAAGGGGCCCAAATGAAGTCACTAAGATTTGCTTTCTTGGTGGCAAAATGGCAAGCGTGACCTGTCCTCATATTTTCTTCTGACCAAGGCCAGCAGGATTGACTCTGTCCCACTAAAGCCAAACATGCGTATCTGTCATGACTCCCATCGGGCTGGAAGGAGTCACACACCTCCCCTGGACTAATCGCTATGGTCAGGGGAATGCACTTTCTCTGACTAGCTAAGACCCAATCTGTCTATGTGAGTCAAATCTGCCAAACATTGTTTCCCAAGAGAAATTTGGGTGCAATTTTATCAGAAGTAGGGTAAGTGGCTATTGGGTGGTAACCACACAAAAAATTCCTCGTTACCTTATGAATATGCCTTTTAACTGAGCCAGCAATTTATTTGCTAGCAGTGTGTTGCCAATGACACGGGAATATTGATATTTCCAGTTGTACACCTTACTCTTCCCCCACCGCAAGCACACACGTAGTTTGACTGAAAGCTGGTTAGAATGGCTCACAAATAGTCTATCACTCTATGTGTAGGCAAAACCTCGGACCAACAAGGGGAGAAAGCCCATGTCGGACACTTAAAAGGGGAGAGGGAGCCTTTAGGTATAACAACCCACGGGTACCGCCAATTTATTTAAGCTTTTGGGGGTTGGAAAGCAATCTTCTTAGAAGAGAGAGAGGGATGTAAGGAGATATAGGACTGCTGGTAAGGGATCCCTCCTGTGTTAAACCTGAAAGGAGGAGTTCTATATTTGGATGCTAAAAGGAAGCGAATTAGCAATGTGGACGGGTGCAAGGAGGAACAGTACCAGCTTGGAAAAGTCCCTAGTGCTTCCTTTAGTTCAGTGCTTCATCAGCAGTATCAATAGCATACTTAGCCATTTTACTTCTCTCGTGGTACATTATTTCTATCAAATTTGCTTAAATACTATCTCTCTTCCCTACTTTCCTCTCTCCATCCCTCCCCAAGCCTTTTTACTGATGCCTGCCTGATAAAAAAGGCCCACATCTGATATTAACCTAAACTTCCTTGATTCCTTAAAGTGGGTTATTCATTAACAGAAGTTAAATGACTGGTTGTTAGGCAAATCTTGTAATTCTTTCCAACACTGATTTGCTCAGAAAAGCTTCTGTAAATCTCCCGTAGAAATAAGCAAAGCTCTGTGCCAATTGTTAGCTCTATGCAGAAGTTTGGGAGAGGGAGGAGAAGTTACTCATTTGCCCGATTCTGCACGGTGAGTCCAGGGGAGAAGCCAGTGTTCCGCAGCCTTGACAAGCAGCACAGGGCAGCTGGCTGCAGCCACCAGGACCGGACGGGACAGGAGCTACCGGCTGCATCTGAGCGTGGTGGTCCCGGGGTCCAGACGAACTGCTCTACAGATGAGGCATTTGCCTTCTCTTCCCTATGATGGCCAGAGTGTCCTGTGCTAAGAGGTATGGCTATCCTCTTTCCTGTCCTTTCGTTCAGCAAAAACAAAAGCTAATTAAAGTAAATGCCAGAAGCTTCAGTGAGACAGGGGTGGGCTGCCGGAGCTGGGCAGGGAAACTCCCAGGGGCTGGCTGCTTATGCAGATAAAGCGCACTGGGACTTGTGTGTCTAGCCTGTATGCACGCTTTCCAGTTCTATGGGTAAAAAAGCCACCTCTCTGTGGGTTATTAATAACATGTCTCTAGGCCTCAAGAGCCGAACACTGTGCCTCTTTGTGCAGTTTTGTTTTACTCCATAATAGTGCAGGCGCGTTTCCATTTCATGCTTTTGTTAACCTGCAGAAACATTTTGCAACCCGCAAAGAGACTGACCCTGCCTATGGCTTTCAACGAAAATTCAGTAGCATCATGACAGCCACTGAGCAGGGCAGTCACCATTACTGATTGTTGTTGCTGTCACTTTTCCCACTGATATTTAGGATATCTTAGAAATCATCATCAAATCTAACCACTCTTTTGTTCTTTTAAATATGTGTTTTGTTTGTTCAAATTGCGATAGTAATCGATCATTGGATTTCATGACATTTACAAATGTTTTCAATGTAAAGAATAGAAAAAAAAACACTTAAGGCATTGTTGGAATTGGGCATGCAGTTATTTGATATATGCAATTTAAGTGTAAATAAAGATACATTTAAAATTGAATTTTCCCTGTAATTTGAGAGTTGGGGTATGCTTTCTGTAAAAATAAACCTACAAAATTTGAATTAAAAGTTTTAACAAGATGCATATCAATTCCAGAACAAATATGACCTGCAAAGTTCAACTTCACTGGTGAAAGTGGAGACACTATGACATTATGATGACAGATCACACATTCTTGGTTTAGAAAGTTGGTTAGCCTTGAAGATGTTTCCCTCATTCCCCATGAAGAAAAATGTTTCCTATCTATTTCTGTTTCAGCAAGTTGCAATACATATTCCAATTTAAATATGGTTTTTGAGCTCTTGCCTATTTTTTGTGTGCTTATGGTGGCAAGCCTCCTACAAGCTTAGAACTATATGAGTCCTAGCAACAAGCCAAGGACAGTTCTTTAGCATCAGGTGGAATACCCAGCCTCTGCTTTACACTGCAGTGGAAGGGAAGTGTAGCAACATGTAGTGGCAGCGGAACCTAAGAGCCACCCAGGGAACAATGGACATCTTGTGGAAAGGGCTGAAAGTATGCGGCCAATTCCCATGGGAACGCCTGCGGTGCTTTCACACGGTGTGAAAAAGATGCTCCTTGAAAAGAATCTGTAATCCTTTCTTTCAGGGGAAAATCTATCTGAGAACGTTATCGAAAGTTTCCAGAACCCAAGTGGGTCTATGCTAATCAGTGGGGATTTTTAATAAAATGAGATTTTTTTAATGCACAATAGTGTTGTCCAAGGCATGGTGTGAATAAATATTGTTATGCTAGAAGCAAAGACACCAGGGAACATCTGAATCTGGGGATGGATGCTAGAGGTTAATTTCTTCAGAATAAATTGGCTTCCTGAGTTTTCCTATATTTCCATTTAGCAGAATCTACTCGTGTAAGCCAGCAATGTTTTATTAGCATCCATTGAGTGTAGGTCACTTTGAAAAGTCATAAAGAACATTCTCTCTGCTGTCCTGAAGGGAATTTTACACTCCCTCCTCACTGTGACTGTTTGGCATAGTGCCACAGTAAGGCTTTCTCTCCAGGGAACAAGGTAAGTTTGCAAAAAACTAAAACAATAGGGACACATTCAAGATAGTTCATGATGTACCCAGATTGAAGATCGAGGGAGAATACAAGTAGGATGTAAATATGGCACAAATGGGAACACCCGGGCACCTTTAACATGGTACACTCAATGTTAGGTATCTGCACAGTGGTATATTAGTTTTTAAGAGGGATGGCATGGGGACAAGTTAACAGAAGAATGGCCTATAAGGATAATATTTTTAAGGATATAATTGCTGTCACTTCTTGTGTGGTTGCTCTCTGCCAAGGTCTGTGTTAAATGCTTTACGTAATCTCATTAAACCGCCCAACAACCCATGCAGATAAGAAACCTGAGGCTTGGGGAGGTTAATTAATCTGCCCAGGTTTACACTGCAGGCAATGGCATAGCCAAACTCAATTGTATCCAGGTTCCCACTTCTCCCTGGGGTTCCATAGTGTCCAAGTCTGGACCCTAGACTCTTTTAAAAATGTAAGAAAATTGGATGAAATCTAGTGATAAGAACTATTAGAAATGAAAAGGGTGAAAAAGAATGAATGCTAAAGAAATAGAGATTATCCATGAAAGGAAGAGATGTTAACACTATCTTTAAGCCAGTGGTCAGCGAACTGCGGCTCGCGAGCCACATGCAGCTCTTTGGCCCCTTGAGTGTGGCCACGAAGTTTCAATGGCACTGTACGTGCGCGCCCACACGTGGCATTTTGTGGAAGAGCCACACTCAAGGGGCTGCAGTTTGCCGACCACTGCTTTAAGCCAGAAAGAATTACTAATAAAAGAATACACCTACTCACAGATGGCCAGATTCTCCATTTTTATAAAAGAAATTCTTTGAGGGGACATTTCTCTGTGTTGATGTCATAAAAATATAATTGATCACCAATTTTCTAGGAAGCTGTATGAGGTCTGGAGCCTATGGCCTGGCTTAATGGCAGGTATGCGGCCATCTGACCAGACACCTTTGCTGGGTAGCACTCTGAGAAGATAGCCACAATGCCCACATCTTATTGATTACACAGATGAATTTATCTACAGCACAGCTTCCCTTACACTTTACCAGCAGATAGGTGATTTGATGGGTAGTAGACTTACTATAGGAACAGGCAAAATGGGGGTAGAGAATTATACAGTTTAAAACACTTTCAGAAAATGCAGTTAATCATTGAAACAATAAAAGAGGGTTGTGGTACCTTTTTCTCCTCTGGAGTATCAATATGTCAAGCAGGATAAACATTTTTCCTGCAATATTTAAAATACAAATTGATATATCTGGTCCAAATGGATTTTTATGAAGAACCTTCCAACAAATAAAGTGGGGGGAAGAGGGTACAGTAAGTCCTCACTTAAGGTCATGGATAGATTCTTGGAAACAGCAACTTTCAGCAAAATGAGGTATAACAAAACCAATTTCACCATGGGCTAATTGTTATACACAGGGTTAAGTTCCTATGGCATAGATCTGGTCACAAAAACATACCAAGCTTTGAAATAAAGACCCAGAACACTTCTAATAATAAACATTGAAATAAATGTGAGCTACACATACATTTAAGAAAGATTAATAAAAACAAGTCAGATCATTATTTTCCAAACCGTTTGTTCCAGTTCAGGGTCCCCATGGCAGCAGCCCCTCCCAGCAGATCAGCATGCAAGGCAGGAGGCAGCCTGGACAGATGCCCTTCCACTGGGGGGCGCACTCACACACACACAGACTCAGTCTAGGTAGGACAATGTAGACAAGCCCATTCACCTCAAGTACACATTTTCCTGTGGGAGAAAACCCACATGGACGTGGGGAGAACTTGCATATTTCACACAGACAGTGGCCTCCCCGGCTGGGACTTGAATTCCTTAGTAATCAATATTGTAACAAAACGGATGTTGAAAGAAAGGACATTATTCGAGAACCTGCTGTGTGCATTTTTGTGGAGTAAGTTTGTTCCGCTTATTTGCAACTTCCTGCATTCTTAAACTTCCAACAGTATTAATCTAGAGCAGCAGTATTAGTCTCCCTGTGCGCCACAAGAATTTTTAAAACATGCAATGCCAAGGGCCCTGACCTCTTTTCCCTTAGATCAATGGTTCTCAACCTTCCTAATGCCGCGACCCTTTAATGCAGTTCCTCATGTTGTGGTGACCCCCAATTTCATTGTTACAAATTGAACATAATTAAAGCATAGTGATTAATCACAAAAACAATATGTAATTATATATGTGTTTTCCGATGGTCTTAGGCAACCCCTGTGAAAGGGTCGTTTGACCCCCAAAGGGGTCGCAACCCACAGGTTGAGAACCGCTGCCTTAGATTGTCAGGTTTAAAAAAAAAAAAAATTGACAACAGCCAGCACAACAATAGCCATCTGGTGTGAAAGAATCAAAATTATACCTATTTTTTTTTTTAGTCAGATCAGCAAAAAAATATATTTTTTTGGTGTGCTGCAGAATTCCAATAATTAGTTTGTGTTGCCATGAGATGGAAAAGGGTGAAAATCGCTGCTCTAGAGGCAGAACAAGAGGATGGCTTCTTCAGGAGCTGTGGCTCCTACAGGACAAACGCTCAGTGTTTCCAACTCTGAGTGTGAAATCTCCAGAGGGAGGGAGGTGTTAATTAAGTTACAACTCTTTCTTCCCCGGGCTTTGTGAAAGGGCTCCCCATAGCCATTCCAGTCACCTGCTTGAGTTCCTGTTGAAACCATGTTTCCTGCGTGGCTTCTCCCCCCAGTACCCCCCATTCTTCCCCGGGAAAGTATAGATTTTCACGAACACAGGGAGTTTTGTTTTCTCTGTTAAAAACAAGTCTACTGGAGCAGGCTTTATGTTTCGCCCCAGGAAACAGCATTTCACTCAGAGGCAGCTCTCTCTGTCCACTGGGTGAGGTGCAGCCTGTCACCTGACCTGCTCTGGAGCTACTGCCGGTAGCATCAGGCTGCATTCCTGGGATTCTTTCACCAGGCACTGGCACGAAATGAACAGCTTCAGGTTCACTGAGCTGAGTGGATTCCGCTCCCTGTGCCCTGGGAGTCCGCTGCCTGAACCCTCCTGCCCAAACCAACAGCTAAGTAAGAGCAAGCGCGCCTTGGGGAGTAGCATGCAGGTAAACTGAGTTTGCGGGGAGAGCTGGGACTCCCGGACGTGTGTCGTGCTGGGTGCAGAATCATTTCTCTTTTTGTGGTGTCTATTTCTCCTTACAGAAACCTGACTTGTCAACCAATACCTGCTTAAAAATATATACAAAATAATGCGAATGGGGACTTCAGATTAGGCTCCCTGAAATGTTAGAAAGAGAAATTGTGAGCATGAAAGTTGGGAGTAAGAGGGAATTTTATAAGCCAGATTTTTTTGTAATTCCAAAAGTGCGAGATTTAGAGGCTGACCTACTTGGACGTGAATCTTGGCTCTGGGTAGAACCTCGGACAGGATGTTTAATCTCCCCAGTCCTGTTTCCTCTTTGGTAATAATACCTACCTGCATGGTTGATGGGAGAACTAAGAGAAGAAAGTGTCAAGAAAGAGCTTGGTGTATAGAAAGTATCTGATGTGTGCCTATATGTGCATGTGTGTGCACATGTGTGTGCTTGCGTGTGTCTGGTGGGTGCATCTGTATGCATGCGAATAGGCCACCGGGCACTGCCATTGAGAAGGCTAGTGGGTTTCCCAGAAGATGAGGTGGAACTTGATCTGGCTCTGACTTTCTCTGCTGTTACAGAGAGACCAGACACTTGAGCAAAACATTGACCCGAGCTGCTGAAAAATAAATAACGTGTTTGCTGATCCTTATCCAGGAGAGGATGGTGTAGTGTAGCATGCGGGATGCACTTTAAATGAGGACTGATGGGAAGGGAGGCAGCTGAATAATGATCACACAGGGTCGTGGATACCACTGTACACAGCCCTGAGCCGGCTTTGTCATGGCCGGCCTAGTGCCTCCCCCCCCCCCGCGCCCCCCAACTCTGCAGCTTACTCTCCATGTGCCCCTGGGCTGGTTATTTTCCTCTCTGAACATCAGTTTCTCATCACATGGAATTGTCATGTGAATGAAGTTACTCGGTTTTTGGGAAGTACTTGGAGTAGTACCTGACACATGTATAACACTCGCTAAGCATCAACTGTGGGTGTCATTATTTTACAACGAACTCTTAAGTGTTAGCAGCTTTGATCTTCAAAATAATCAGATGAGATAGACTAGGCATGTATTAGCCCCATTTTGCAGATCAAGAAACCGAGGCTCAAGGAAGGGAAAAGCATGAGCCAAAAGTCCCATAACCACTGAGTGCCCAGTCTGTGACTTGAACCTCAGATAAGAAGTTGATTTAGTGTGTACTCGGGACACATGCATTGAATGAAGCATATTCTAAAAGGTTTGGCTCAAACGCCACTTCCTCCACAAAGCCATTGCTTATCATCTTTCCCTAGGACAGATCTCTCTCTCCCTTGTACTTCCCTAAACGTTTACGGTACACAGGAATCTTTTCTCTGGGCCATCCCTGCGTTGTAGCATGTTGGGTATAAGTCTCACCCATCCCTCCCCCACCCTGGATGTGTGAACGTTTTCATGTGCAGCTGTGTGCTGCACAATAATGTTTGGCACATGATGGACATTCAAGAGTAACAGCTGAAGGTGGGAGCGTGAATGGGGCTCCGCGCCAGCTGTCACTGTGGGTGCTCCTCTCCCCCCACTGGTATTTCTGCTCCTTCTCAGAGCTCCGACTCTGATGTGTGGGGCAGCTGAATCTGATTCAGGAAATGCCAGATATTGACCAAGAAGCTGACTGGTCAAGGTAAAGTCATTTCCATCCAATGTCTTACTTTCCTGAATATTATTTCTCTGAGACTCTGTCACTATAAATGTCTAAGGGGGGTGGGGGGGAGGGCGCAGACTGTGTTAAGGAGAAAATTCAGGAGGAAAACTGTCCCAATTTTTCTATTTTTTTTTTTTGGTAGATCTTGTAATTCACCTTTCCACATTTGCCAGGGTGCAAACTTCTCTGTAGGACCCTCAACCCTCTTTCTTTACGCCCCTCCCTAAATCTTCCCTACCACTCTCCTTCATTTCTCTTCCTCTACGCTTCTCTTCCTTGTGACTCTCTTGCTCTCTGGTTGGCCTAAACCCCAGAGCACAGATGGGCAGGGATGCAGGGTCAATGCAGAAGGGAAGAGGAGTTCATTTTCTTAAGACTCTACCCATCTCATGATCCTCAAATGATACTAATGCTCTGAGGGCCTTTATTCCTAATAGCAGCCTCACAAGGAATCAATATGCCACAATGGTTATGAACTTGGAATTTAGCACTCTGGACCCAAAATCTAGCTCCCCAGTTTACTAGCTGTGTGGCTTGGGCAAGTTATTTAATGCCTTGGGTTCCTCACCTGCCATATAGTTATTATCAAGGTCATAATCCTCATATAGTTATTATTGAGGTTAAATGAGTTAATGTTTACTTAGCAGCTGGAACAGTACCTGGCGCATAGACAAGCACGTGCAGTACAAATATTGGGTGTCATTTTTCTAAAGCTGGTAGGTAGTGTAAAAGTTGAATGTGGGCAATATTACCCTTGAAATCTCTTCAATGGCCTATGAATTGCATCTTTTGGAATAGCACTGAGAATGTATTTGGCTTGTGTTTAGAGACCATATTGCATAGAAAGTATGCGTCTTTAAACTTTAAAGTTGCATTCAGCACAGAGAGGTGCTCCCACAGTGATAGCTCAGAAGGGATGTCTGAGATGGCCCAGGAAGCAACAGGCTCCCCTAGTCCTTTTCACACTCATTCTGTGAAGCACATGCAGAGTAAAATGACTGGCAGAGTTGCCTATTGCTTATATTAAATAAATCACTGCCAGTTCTTACCCTCCGTGCATGTGGCTGCATTTGTAAGTTACTTGCATGTATGAGATGACTCCACTGTAAATTGTGGGGAAAGCCCACCAGCCTGAAATCAGGAAAACAGCACTGGTACAGTTACCATGGGGCCTTGGTGAAGTCATTAAACCTCCCTGGCCATTAAATAATGGCTCAGATCTCCGCAGTGCAATTGGTCTGTGATTTTATTAGGCCCAGAAGGGAGCTGATGAGAATAGTCGGGTATTTAATTTGTGCCATTTCCCTACTCTCTTTGGACTGTTAATTGAGTGAGAAGTATAGTGGGACTTTATTATTTCCACTGTGGGAATAGAGGGAGGACTGCCTGATCCCAAAACCCTGCTCCTTCAGCCTGCAGTGAAATGTTATCTTCAAGTTCAATGCTCAAGTTCATGCTCACATTCTGTCCAGATTTATCTGGCCACACACTCCTAGGAAGAGTCCTTTATTTCACTGCTGCTTGTTCAGGGAGGGTATAAGAACAGGGCAAGTACTGAGGTCATCTTCTGGACTGAGGGTTGGGGCAGCTTCTACGATTAATATAGCAGAGACGCCCAGACAAGAGGGTAAGTATTGGTTTCCATGTCCAGGAAAAGAGAGGAAATCAGGCAGTGGGTCTATGTTCTTCCCTTCCTTGCCTTGCCCTTTTCTGTTTGGTTTCCATGGGAATCTGTTTGTGGGAAATCCGGCAAGTGTTGGGCATCTTTGTTGCTTATCCACTCGTTTCCCTGTGGCATGGGGGAAAAAGGAGAAGTACCGTACATAGAAAGGAGAAAATAAACGTGGCATTTATGTTGCTTTTTACGGCTCAAATTAAATTCTGGATAAGCTAATAATTTTTCCAGGACTTTTGAGACAAAAAATAAGGAAAGATCTCATATGAAGATATCAAGCCGGAATCTGTTACTCTATGCCAGTGGTTTTCAACCCGTGTGCCACAATAACTTTTAAAACACTCAATACCTGGCTCATTAGTCAGGGGCACTGACCTCTTTTCCCTCAGATTGTCAAAGAAAAAAAATGACAACAGCCAACATAACAATAGCCGTCCATTGTGAATGAATCAAAATTATACCTATTTTTTGTAAGATCAGAAAAAAATGCATTTTTTCGGTGTGCTGCAGAATTTTAGTAGTTAGTCTATGTGTGCCACAAGATGCAAAAGGTTGAAAATCACTTCTCTATGCACATTTCCAAAGGTTTTTTTTCCTTCTCTGGGCACCAAGTTCACATTCTGAGGTCATGTTTTTCAACTAATGGCTACATTGGGTCATTTGTTTCTCTTGCAGAGAGTGTCAAAGAAGACCTCAACGTCTGGAGAAAAATGATCTTTCAAGGAATACAAAGCATACCTCCTGCTACATGTTTTTGCCTTACTAACCTCTGATAACCAGGACGCATGGCCCTGGGCCTACACAAAGTCCATTGACCATCAAACTCCTCACCATGCATCACCTGTTCAGACTGGTCTTGGGACAAAAAGATCTTTCCCGAGCTGGGGACCTCTTCTCCTTGGATGACTCTGAGATTGAAGACAGCCTGACAGAAGCTTTGGAGCAAATTAAAATAATTAGCTCATCTTCAGTAAGTACACTAATTTTCAGACTAGACCTCCATTCAGACTAGAAACGATCTATTTATTCCAGGGCCAACGAATTGAATCAGTCCTAGGGGGAAGGATCTTTGTGGGGAAAAGAGGAAGGATCATGAATATGGGTCTCTCTTGACTCTGCGCTGTGGTTTAGTTGGCATCTAAGAAACAACACCAGCAAAGCCATGGACTTGGGGGCAGCCAGGCCGCCTTTGCCCACTCAGGGAGACCAGAACTCTGGAAAATGCAGACCAAAGTGGAATTCTCACAAAGGGTTTTTCTAAGGGTTATTTCTATATCCTTGGAATGACATGAAGAAGAGAGGGAGCAAATCCGGGGAAAAGCAGACCTGCCAAGCTGCACACCAGCGTTAGTAAACAAAGCAGGTGTGCGGAGGAGGCTGAATAATGGAAGAAGGCAGATGACACCTCCTGCCATGCAGGTAATCTGAGACAAGGACAACCATCACTCTGCTGTCAGAAGTGACAGTTGCCCAGGGCTTGATAACACTGATTCTCTTTGCTCCTATGTCATCTCGGGTTTGGTTGTTTTCTTTTCCTTTGCTCCTTTTTCCACATCCCCCCACCCCCAGCATTTAATTCGCCTCCCTAATTATTAGCTCCCAGTGTGATCAGGCAAGTTTACACTTTCCATCACCCCTCCCATTCCTTTGTTTCTCCTGGATGTCAAGATGATATATTCTGAAAGAACTTCCCCAAGGGGGTGGGTGCGGAGTGCCTGGTGTGCTTTGATCTTGACCTTCCTGATCATACTTGGACCCTTCATGAGCCTGGTCCCATTTCAAAGGCCACGGCCACCAAGCGTCCTCTCGCACAGCCTCCCAGCTCAACAGCCTTTGCCAACACGTGGCATAAACTCCCACGGGGCAGAGCAAAGAGACAGGACTCGAGCCACAAAATACCGAATTAGCAAATGTGTACACACTTCAGAAATAAACGCTCTCTTCCATGTTACAAAGAAGAAATGTTTGAAGGCCGTGCTAGCAACCAGTTCAGTTTCCTCCTCGAGCTGTCAACATGTTCTCTTGCTGGTGGCCATTAACATGCCACACTCCCCCGGTGACCAGTGAAGTCACCGCCCAAGCACGCGTCCTTTCTCAGGTAATGCCTTTGACAGCAATTATGTGTCCACATTTTTTTCCAGAACATTAATCAACTTAGTCTGGCTCAAAACACAAAGTATTCCTGATACATTTCCACTTTCTGGGCAAGATTTATGTGCTATTTCCAACAGCCCCATTCATCACACTCCTCTGGAAATAAATTGGGTGAATATGCCACTGATTTTCATCCAATCTA
>NW_005356905.1:67821-68748 GCF_000412655.1 Myotis brandtii | reverse complement strand
TAACAAATATTATCTTATTTATAATATCTATTGGACATAATAAATACATGGTATATATTGACATTCCCTGAAACCCATTTCCACATTTCCACTAGAGGCCACTGGTATGGGGGTTTGTTGTTGTTGTTTCCTTCACCAATTGCGTTGTCTCACGGATGTTAAATTCATAATCTTAGGACTGTGAGCTCTGCCTGTCATGTGTCCCACTGTCTCATCAGGAGCACTGTCCATTCTTTCAGCCCTCCAGTCAGCATCCCAGCAGACCCGCAAGTCTACTAGTCAGTAGTTCTCCTGTGTTCTTCATCTACTAACTTATTTCATATCTCACTTCTTCCTTGTCTCTCTCTGTAACCATGGCATAGAGCAGATGGGTGGCAGAATAATAATAATCATTTTTAGAGGAATCATGGAGGTCAATCCAATTTTTAAATGCAATAATCACTCAGATCAACCCAATATTTAAATTTCCTAATCAATCCTAGTTATAAATATATCTATTAGTGGAATTCCTTCTCCCTTTCTGCTCCTTTAAAAGCCAGTTCTGGTTTCATTATTCCTTTAATGATTTCTAGTGACTCTAGTTCTTAGTGATTACTTCCTTCTAAAAAGACGTAATTGCCCCTTTGCATTATACATTGTCCTCACAGAAAATCATCTACTCATATAACCTCAAGTGCAATCTCTACATGAGGGGATCCCAAATCTATGTTTTTTAGGCTTGACAGTTCTCCCTAAGCTTCAAGCTCATAGTAATTGATATCCAGGACCTCAAAATCAATATGTCTTAATTTGAAGTTATCATCTTTCATTTTCCTAAATCTCCAGGTTTTTAAACCTGGAGTCACTCCTGACCCCTTTCTCTCACGCTCCTCTTGCCCTGTGAGTTCTGCAGAAACTGCCATAGAAATGCCTCCTCATCTGCTCCTT